>NC_081418.1:66295078-66421810 GCF_949786415.1 Peromyscus eremicus | reverse complement strand
CAGCACTGGCGGCCACCACTGTCTGCTTCCCGGTTCCACAGCACTGGCGGCCATCACTCTCTTGCTTCCCCGGTTCCACAGCACTGGCGGCCACCACTGTCTGCTTCCCGGTTCCACAGCACTGGCGGCCACCACTGTCTGCTTCCCGGTTCCACAGCACTGGCGGCCACCACTCTCTGCTTCCCGGTTCCACAGCACTGGCGGCCACCACTCTCTGCTTCCCGGTTCCACAGCACTGGCGGCCACCACTCTCTGCTTCCCGGTTCCACAGCACTGGCGGCCACCACTCTCTGCTTCCCGGTTCCAGACACCTGTGACCACCTGTCTTCCACTCCCTCCCACCACGCCATCCCTGCCATGATGCACTATACCCTCAAGATGAGTTCATCTGACCTCCCTCCCTCCTTCCCTTCCTCCCTCCCTTCCTTCATTCCTTTCTTCCTTAAGCAATACTTGTTAGGTATTTAGTCACAACAATCAGAAAGATAGCCAATACAATCCGTGGGGCCATTTCTAGGGAGAATTAACTAAGGGAGAAGAGCCTCCCTGAATGAAGACAGCACCATCTCATAGGCTGAGATCTCAGATAGAATAAAACAGGAAGCAGAAAGCCTGAGAGCACAGGCATTCTCTCTCTCTCTCTCTCTCTCTCTCTCTCTCTCTCTCCTCTCTCTCTCTCTCTCTCTCTCTCCCCTTCCTGGCTGCCTTGATGTGAGCTGTCCTGCCTTGCTACACCCTTCCTGCCATGATGGACTAGAACCTTTGCCAGTGAGTGTGAACAAACCAAATCATTCTTGCCTGGCAGTGGTGGCACATGTCTTTAATCCTAGCACTGGGGAGGCAGAGCCAGGCGGATCTCTGTGAGTTTGAGGCCAGCCTGGCCTACAGAGCGAGATCCAGGACAGGCACCAAAACTACACAGAGAAACTCTGTCTCGGGAAAGAAGAGAGAGAGAGAGAGAGAGAGAGAGAGAGAGAGAGTGAGAGAGAGAGAGAGAGAGAGAGAGAGAAATAAAACAAAACAAAACAAATCATCTTGAATGGTTTGTGTCGAGTATTCTGTCGCAGGGACACAGAACAACTAAAGTAGGAAGTGAAACAAAATCAGTCCTTTCGGAGACGCTGACTTAGATGCCCACGGTGTGAGAAGAGCGATGACCCTGGGCACTCACTATGTCTTCTTCACTGTCCTGTGCAGTGTCCAAGAGCTCATGTGGTCATCGAGTGCTTGAAATGTGGCCAGACTGAAGGGAGCTGTGCTGTAAGAGTAAACATCCAAATACCCACCAGTTTGAAGATGGATTACTACAAGGAAAATAACAGAAAACATCTGTTTAATAGTTACTTTTATATTGATTACATGCTAAAATCACAATGCCTTAGATATTCAGCTAAATCAAAATGCATTTTAAAAACTGTGCAGTGGTGGTGCATGCCTTTAATCACAGTACTTGGGAGGCAGAGGCAGGTGGATCTCCGAGCTCGAGGCTAACTTAGTCTACAGAGTGAGTCCCAGGACAGCCAGAGCTACTTGATAATGTGTCTCAAAAAACCAAAAACATTAAATTTTTTTTAAAAAGGAAAAAAGAGAGGGAAAAACTGTAGACAAGTACTATAGTGATAGCTGTTACAGGTAGAACATACCAACCAAAGCCAAAATTGGTAAAAGTTTGAAAATAATCAGTATATAAACATAGCATCAAAGTATTGCACTTTGGATACTCAATCGATAATGAAGAAATCCAGCAGATGCCACATCCTGAGGGATCAAGTTTAACAGCATCTGTCAAAGACCACTGGTATTAGGGTACAAAGAAGGGCTCAGCAACACTCCCATGCTGTTTATCCCCCAAATGTATTGCCTCAATCTAATCACATTAAACATCAAACAAGACCCAAACAGGGACAGCTCATAAAACCCCTGGCCACTACCCTTTCAAACAGCTAAGGTCATAAAGGTCCGTGAGAAGGCTCAGGGAGTAAAGGCACTTACCACCCAGTCTGACAACACAATCCCTGCAACCCACAGGGTATAGAAAACTGATTCCCACAAGTTGTCTTCCACATGTGTGCAATGGTGTATGCCTGTGCACATGTGCACACACACACACATGCACACACATACACATACTCACACGCACACATGCACACATACATGCACACACACATACACACACGCACAGGGTTAGGGTCACAAAAGATAAGAAAAAAATTAGGGAACTGTCACATATTGAAAAAGATTAAGGATATATGACATCTAGATGCAATGTGGGATCCTGGGACTTGATCCTGGGATAGAAAAAGGACATTCATTAATGGGTGGAATGCATAATGCAGTTTACAGCATTTAGCCTGTGTAAGTGTGTTGAGTTTTACATGGAATTATAATTACATAAGATGTTAATATTTGGGAATTGTCTTGTCTTAGTTAGAGTTTCTATTGCTGTGAAGAGACACCATGACCAAGCCAACTCTTATAAAGGAAAACATTTAATTGGGGCTGGCTTACAGTTTCAGAGGTTTAGTCCATTATCATCATGGCGGGACATGGAAGCATGCAGGAAGACATCGTGCTGGAGAGGTAGCTGAGTGTCCTACATCTTGCAGGTAATAGGAAATGGTCTCCAACACTGGGAGTAGCTTCAGCATAGGAGACCTCAAAGCCCATCCCCACAATGACATACTTCCTCCAACAAGGCCAAACCTCCTAATAGTGCCACTCCCTTTGGGGGCCATTTTCTTTCAAAACCACCACAGGGTTTGAAGCGTTAGCAATTCTTTTACAGGCCTAAACTTGCTTCAAGACAGAGTTGGCAGCACCCCCACCAGAGGTAGCTCGGCTCTGAGTTTTGCTACCACAGATGGTTTTGTCTTTTTTGAACTTTACTCCAACAGAACCACACATAGACCTCTCATCCAATAAATGCTCCTTATTTTAAGAGGTGCTGGGAATTGAACCCATGGACACTAGACTAACTATGCCACCAACCCTCCTTGTCCATTATATCTTGAGGCAGGGTCTAAGTTATCCAGGTCTTGAACTTGCTCTGCAACCCAGCTAGGCCTCGGGCTTTGGATTTTCCTGCCTCAACCCTCACGGTAGCTTGAATTATAACCCTATACCAACACACACTGCTCTAGAGATGAAAAGAAATCTTGATGAACACAACTTTATTGGGAAAAATCAATAGCATATTGAACTTTTAATGAATTACTCCCAAGTGCTCTTCTGATGCTTTATTAAAATCCATGCTTGTTGGTACACAATTACATGGAATTTATGTGAATGGGTGTCCCCTCTCCCCTTTAAACCACTCATTCATTGAACAATAAATAACACCTGCACCTACTGTGAATGAGTAGCCTGGCATGGAGAATAGGAAGTTGGATGGTACTGAGTTTCTACTCCTGAAATTTTTTTTTAAATTGTGTGGATAATTAACATGAACAAGAAAATCAATACAATATGGTAAGTGTATAAATAGGTGCGCTGGCTAGTTTTACGTCAAGTTGACACAAGCCAGAGTCATTTGGGAAAAGAGACCCTCAACTGAGAAAATGTCCCCACATGATTGACCTATGGGAAAATCTGTGGTATATTTTCTTAATTAGTGATTGATGTGGGAGGGCCCAGCCCACTGGGGTGCTGCCACCCCTGGGCAGGTGGTCCTGGGTTCTATAAGAAAGTAGGTTGAACAAGACTTGGGAAGCAAGGCAGTAAGCTGTATCCCTTCACGGCCTCTGCACTAGCTCCTGCCTCGGGGCTCCTGCTCTGTTTGAGTTCTTCCCCTGACTTCCCTGGATGTGAGACCGCAACTTGTAAGCTGAAATAAAGCCTTTCCTCCTTAAGTCGCTTCTATCCACTGGGTTTTATCACAGCAACAGGAACCCTAACTAAGACGATAGGTAAATTATCAAAAGGCTGTGGGATAGCAAGAAGGTGACTTTCTCTCTTTAAAAACAATTTGGGTGCCTCACGCATGGATATCAGCGGCATCATAATCATGTGTAAGAAATGCAACGTTCCACATGTTATCCATGCTTGAGGCAATGTCTGCATTGCCAGACATTGTCCTTGGGGATCCTGGAGCAAGAGCGAGGGGCGGGGGCGGGGGTGTGAGACTTTGGTTTGCCCGCTCCGCACCTCTACACCTGTCCTGGCAGATTATATGATTGCCATTAAGAGCCATCTATTGCAAGTAAACAATTATCCTAAAAAGAGGAGATGTGAGGGGTCACCACAGCTCAGCTTGATGACGGGAGAGGTCAACCAGATTTTCACTGAATGGCTCAACTCCCTTGCTTCCTGTCTGAGATGAGACCGAGGAAAACTGATTCCCATGCCGCTGTCCTAGCTGCAGGGATGGCATGCTTGGCAGGATCATTTCTCCACCGAGACTTCCCAGAGACCCAGCTGGGGACTCCTGCTCTGATCCATACCTCCAACCACGCCCTTACTCTTGCATCTTTAACATTTTATAAAATTACTTTGTTTGCATTTGTTGTATGTGTGTGCATGCACATATGTGTCCTATAGCATGTGGAGGTCAGATGATGACTTGTGCACGTCAGTTCTTTCCTTCTATCATGTGGGTCCTGTGGATCCAGTTCTTAAGTCATCAGGCTTGGCCACAATCACCTCTTCCTGCGGAGCCCTCTTGCTGACCCTAACTTTATTTGAATTAGCATTCAAAGTTAGGGGCTTCCTTATGCTTAGTTGTGACGGGTCTCTTCACTAGCTCCCTCTCATCTCTCTGTCCTGTCTCTGCTCGTACGCTCCCACCCCCAGTACCCTTTCCATTTTCATATCACATCTGTTCCATTGCTCTCTTGACCTTAGTTTCTCTCTCAGGGTCCCTTTCTGGCTTCCTGACCTCTACTCACGATAAGATTACACATATGTAAAAAACAAGCTACATATGAGAGAACATGCAGGATTTGTTTTCACAAGCCTTGGTCACCTTACTTAATACAGTATTTTCCAGTTTCATTCATTTTCCTGCAAATTTCATAATTTTGGTTTTCTCAGTGGCTCAGACTCTAACCTCTTCCTCTCTCTGGCTCCTTCGTTCTGATTACAATATGCTCGGGTTTCTAAGTCTCATTCCCTTATTCCTGAAACCCAGCTGAAGCTGACTCTGCCTCCCACCCCCAGCAAAAGACAGATGGTTAGAAACAGTAAAAACCATATTTACCTCTGCAAAACAATAAGTAAGTGAGGTAAATACGTGAGCAGGTGAGAATTCCCCTTGGACTTCTGCCCGTCTGTACCCACTCCCTCACCATTCTTCGCTCCTCAGAGTCTTCGGTACTTTCAAGCCTCCGGGTCTGACACCGAGTGCACTGTTGATCTTCACACTCACAAACAAACGCTCCCGCCCAACCGCGGTTTCCTTTCTCACATGATCTGGGTTTCTAGCTACTGCACCAAGCCAGGCCCTGGGTGTGGTCCCAGACCCTTGCCAATCTCTCATGCATCTAGTTAGTCACCAACCCATGTGAAACTGACCCCTTCAATATATCTCGGATCCGAGCTGAAAAATCAATTTTATGATTAATATTATATACTATATTAATATTTCATTAATTGTCAGGTCCATTCCACCAACTTCTCTGCCACCACTTCCGCCTGGTCTTGGTCTTCCTTGTTTTTTGTGGAATATTTACAGCACCGCCCCCCAACCCCCCTCCGGGCTCACCCATCTTCCTATCCACCTATTCCCTACATGGTGTCCAGGTGTAGATCTGCCTTCATACCCATGGACCGGAACATCCTGGGGTTCCTGAGTGGGCTTGCACAGCTTTTCTTGGTCCTTGCCAGGTGCAAATCCTCATGTCCATTAAGAATTGCCATTGAAAGTTTCCCTCATTGGGAGGTATGTAATGCCAGGCATTTTATGAGCTGTTTCATTAATATTACAAAAGCTCCTTTGCAGAAGTCTAAACCTATGCCCAACCCTTCCTTTTCAGATAATAAGAACAAAGCCAGGCATTTTACTCAAGTTTACAGGGATTTTGAGCAGGAAAGCCAGGACTGAGTCCGGGTGGGTGTTCAGCCGCTAACCGAGGTGTGCACAGGCTAGCAAACCCGAGTGACCTCTGCACATGAAGCACTGTGAAGCTGTACACTAAGGCTGCTGTTTTCTCCCTTGGAAAACACTGTGCCCACTTATTCCCCATGATGGAATCAGGCTGCACCATAAGCCTTCTGGAAGATCTCCTCCAGAGGCCATTATCCACCTTCATTATTACCTAATTCCTTATCCACACTCTCTGTCTCATCATTTAGTTTGGGCGTGTTAATAGTCCGATCAGTTCCCAGCAGCTGGAAAAACATCTGAAAAACACAAAAGGTACAGATTTTTAAAGGTTTTTGAATGGAAAGGATCAGTTTCTGTGGCAAGTTTAGTTTCTTTACTTCTTCGACCTTTTATTATTATTATTATTATTATTATTATTGCTAAATAATGTGTCAGCAATGCATATCTGACCATTTTAAAAAGCAGTTAAGCAGCTGGGTATGGTGGTACATGCTTGTAATCCTAGCACTCAGGAAGTAGAGGAAGAAGAGTCGGAAGTTCAAGGCTTGTCTGGGCTACGGCAAAAGAGTATCTTAAAGAAAAATCAATTAACTGTAGTAACTATGGACAGCAGATAGTTCATGTAAAGGACACAAGTAGAAAATAGGAGATGGTGACATGTGTGGTGACGAGATTCAAGCGGTGTGGGTGCTGAAGTTTTACCTGTTTTTTGTTTGTTTGTTTTGTGTGCGTGCGTGCGTGCGTGCGTGCGTGCGTGTGTGTGTGTGTGTGTGTGTGTGTGTGTGTGTGCAAAGAACCCCGCCAAGGCCAAAAGATCTGACATATAAGATACCTGAGGATTTCCTCACACAAGAAGTAAATGTGTGCTTCTGTGCTTTAAAGGACACTCTAGTGACTAGCAAAAGAAGTGACTAATCCCTGCCAACAGGACTTGCTGAGACATGCGTGTGGCAACATCTACTTCCCGTCTCTCTCCGCTCCTTACTTACCCTGGTTGTTCTAAGCAAACAAGGGTGGAGAATGGGGCTCTGGGGAAGAGTAGGCCAAAGTGGGAAGAGAAATCAGCAAAAGGAAGTGCCACCTCCTTCTTTAACTTCCAGAAAGTGAGTGCAGATGAGCTCCTCCAGGGCTTGTTTGCTCCCAGAGGACCAGCCGGGGGCCAGGGCACAGTTATGTGCTGTGTCAGGAAGCTGCAGTCAGGGTGATCTTCATGGCTGTGTGCCGTGTCCTCCACTATTTCACAGGGTGGGCAGGGAGGTCTTTCTCTGTGGTGAGAGCCTAAGAGGTGGACACAGTGCCGGGAAATGAGCCTGGGCGCATGGGTAAGGTGCCTGAGGGGCTGTGAGGTTTCATCCAGTCCAAACGAGGTGGACCAGAGAGGTGGACCAGAACGGAGAGGGATTCCAGGTGACTGGGAGCATACGGAGCAGTCTTCCCAGACTTGTGTTCCAGGTTTTCTCTGTATGCAGCCAGTGAAGTGGCTCCCAGTGCAGTAGCAGGGAGGAAACTGCTCTGCTCAGCAGTCCTGCCTGTCACAGGTGAAGGCTAGGCATGTTCGCTTAAATCATAGGAATAAATCTCTGTCTCCTTCCTTCCTTCCTTCCTTCCTTCCTTCCTTCCTTCCTTCCTTCTTCCTTCCTTCCATCCTTCCTTCCTTCTTCCTTCCTTCCTTCTTCTTCCTTCCCTTCTTTCTTCCTTCCTTTCTTTCTTTCTTTCTTTGCTTCCTTCCTTTTTTCTTTTTCTTTTTCTTTCTTTCTTTTCTTTTTTTTTCTTTTCTTTTTTTTTTTTTTTTTTTGAGACAGGGTTTTTCTGTGTAGTCCTGGCTGTCCTGGAACTCACTCTACAGACCAGGTTGGCCTCGAACTCAGAGAACTGCCTGCCGCTGCCCCCCCCACCCCCACCCCAAGTGCTGGGATTAGAGGCATGTGCCACTACTGCAGGCCCTGCTTTCTTTTTTTAAAAAAATGTATTTTCTAAAAATTTCATACAATATGTTTTGGTTGCATCCTTTCTCTTCCTCAATCTCCTCCAAGATCCCCCCTCCCTACTCACCTAACTTCATATTTTTTCTTTCTCTGGGGAAAACAAAACAAAACAAAACAAAACAAAACAAAACAAAACAAAACAAAACAACAAAACCTCCAAATCCAGGACAACACAAAACCAAACACAAACGAACAAAAAACAAAAAAAACATCTACCCCCAAACAAGTAACAACAAAAGCATGGAGTCCATTTTATGTTGGCCAACTCCTCCTGAGCCTTCAGCCTGGAGTGGGATGTGGTTGATAGTACCTAGTGTCACTCCATTGACAAAACTGATTTTTCCCTCTTCTAGCAGGTACCAATTGCAATAGCTTCTCGGCTGGAGGTGGGACTTTGTGTCCACTTCCCCTTCTCCATGCTGGGATGTTTGTCTGGGTTGAACCTGTGCAGGTCCTGTGCATGCCATCACTGTCTCTGTGAGTTCCTATGTGCGTCAGTCTTCATATGTGTTTGTCTGGGTTGAACCTGTGCAGGTCCTGTACATGCCGTCACTGTCTGTGTGAGTTCATATGTGTGTCAGTGTTCATGTGTGTTTGTCTGGGTTGAACCTGTGCAGGTCCTGTGCATGCCGTCACGGTCTGTGTGAGTTCATATGTGTGTCAGTCCTGTTGTGTCTGAAGATGCTGTCTCCTTGGAGCAGTCCACCACCTCTGGCTCTTACAGTCCTCCTCTGCATATTCCCCTGAGAGTTGAGAGGAGGTGTGTGACACAGACATCCCCTCTATGGCTGAGTGCCCCAAAGTCTCTTACTATCTGCACACTGTCCAGTGTGGGTCTCTGTTAATTACC
Organism: Peromyscus eremicus; assembly: GCF_949786415.1. Lineage (NCBI taxonomy): Eukaryota > Metazoa > Chordata > Mammalia > Rodentia > Cricetidae > Peromyscus > Peromyscus eremicus. Next base: position 66,412,935 of record NC_081418.1, on the reverse strand, counting down.
ATCTACTGCAAGAAGATGCTTCCCTGATGTGGGTTCAGTGATGCTCTGATTTATGGGTATAGCAATATGCTGTTAGGAGCTTTTTGCTCTGTTGATTTAGCAGAAGAATTGTAGGTGTTCCCTTAAGGGCCATGACCTACCTTGTCTCAGGTTCTTGGACTCATTAACGGTGTCAGGTATGGGTCCCACCTCATACAGCAGGCCTTAAATCCAATCAAAAGGTGGTTGTTACTTGTATAACATTTGTGCCACTATGACACCGGTGGGTATGTCGCTCAGACAGGTTGTTATTGTAGCTTTGGGGTTCATGGCTGACGATACTGCATATCTATGTCATTGAACATGGGGAAGTTGAGCTGGTACTCAACTGGAAGCTTTGCCATTAGTGACTAGTGTTCATAATGCTGGAAGGTGCTAAACAAGCGCCCGGCGGAGGAAAAGCCATCGACCTACCTGCTTTCTTATGTTTACCACCGAGCACTTGTTTCTATGACATCACAGCAGCTGTAGAAAGGAAGGGAAGGGGGAAGGGGGGCAGCGGAAAGGGAAATGTATGGATAGACCTAAGCAACATGGAGAGCTCCACTCCTGGGTACAGGGCGTTGGAGACCATGTTGAGAATCTGGGTTCTACAGTATGTTACATCTATCCTTTCTCTCACCCCTGCAGCCATCATCACAAGGCAGACCTGGGGTGCTGCAAAAGCCTGCCAGTGGCACTCTCCCATCTGGTCTTGCTCCCTTCAATTCGTTCTCCACTCTAAAGCCCTAGAACTCCAGAGCAGACACATCCACACTGTAACAATAAAGAAAGCAGAGCTCGGTTGACGATACCAGAGACACAAAGCAGCAGGTGGGGACTTTTGAGCAGCAGGAGGGTGTTGTATCTTGACTGTGGCGGTGGCTGCTCTCCCGAGCTGCTCACTTACAAGGGAGTAACTTAATAGTGCTTTATTCCACAGTAATTCTGATGTTTTAATCAGGCCCCTCTCATTGCCGTGGGATGGCAATCACTATGGCTGGCAGAGCCCACAGACTCTGCATGGCTTCTGGCTACCTCTGCCTCCTCTGAGGCTGTCCCATCCTCATCACGGTGCCCAGCCTCACTCTATTTCTTGCATCTGCAGCATTTAACATGGCTTCCTCATTAGAGCCATGCTCACTTGTTCATTCTGACCAGAATTTACAGCCTCTCCCTGCTGCTCACTTTGGTCGGCTGGCTGCTGCTCATCTTTCAAGGGTCACATGAAATCTTAGACCACTGGTTCTCAACCTGTGGATGGCCCTTTCACAGGAGTTTCCTAAGACCATTGGAAAACACAGATATTTACATTACTATTCATAACAGTCGCAAAATTACAGAAGTAGCCACAAAAATAATTTTATGGTGGGGGGGGGGGTCACCACAACATGAGGAACATAGGGTTGCAGCATTAGGAAGCTTGTCTTAGACCCTTCAGGGGCCTGGGTGTTGTCTTGTCTGTACTTCCTCTTGCAACCTTGAACAAGGCTGAGAGCAGCTGTTCAGCTTCTCCCATCCATTCTAGATATCATACTTCAGAGGACAGGGGCTAACCTACCTACTCTACTACCTCTTTGCTGCCTAACCCAGTTCCTGGCATGAGGAGGGATCAATAAATAACACAACAAATCAACTCACCGAAGGGTTTTAAGAAGGTTTAAGAGAGATAGCATATGTGCTCATGTGTTTCCAACAGTCGTCTGGGGTAATGTATTTAAACTATCTCAGGCATTTCTGTTCCTCACAATGGCTGGAAGCTTTTATTGCTGTGTCATAGCCTGAGGCTGGGCATGCTAGACATTCCTCAACACCGTTGTAGAAAGATCACCCTGCCTGGGCCTGGGCAACAGCTGTAACATGTGGAAGAGCAGGAAAGGGAAGTCGAAATGGGAGTGACTAGCTGGAAGACTTTCCAAACTAGGGGTGCTGGTGGCCAGGGAGAGAGCCTGTAGCAAATGAAACAGAATGCAAGGAAGTGTGAGGGGAGAGCTGGGAGGTGTGTAGGAAACAGAAGCAACAGATTGAGTGACCAAAGGATAGAGCAGCCGTCTTCAGGGACAGGGAAGGGTGGGTGTAAGGTGTGACCTTAGACCAGGGACACAACCTTTCTCTCACCTGAAAAATATGATTAAAAACAACACTCAGTTTGTTAGACTGTCCTGAGCACCACATCAACAGAGGTAATATGTGTATAAAGCACTTCGATCCTTGCTCAGCGCATAATAGATGCTAGATAAATATTTGATACATACAGGAGTAAATGGATCTAGAGAAATCCAACAGAGTAATGGGAGAAGGAAGGGAAAAATGGATGGCAAAGAATAAGTGAATATTGGATCTGGGGGATGAAGGAGGAAGCATGATTCTTGAAGTGAATTTTTGTTGTTCCCTGCCTCCCGCCTCCTCATCTCCTCACCCTATGGTGGTTTAAATGAGAATGACCCCCATAGGCTCATATGGAACTGTTTAGGGAGGATTAGGAGGTGCAGCTTGTTAGAGGAGGTGTATTACTGGTGGTGGGCTTTGAGCTTTCAAAAGCCCACACCAGGCCCAGTCGTTCTCTTTGCCTTTTGTCTGCAGATCGGGATGTGAGTTCTCAGCTACTGCCCCAGTGCCATGCCTGCCTGCCTGCCACCACACTCCCCACCATGATGGGTACTGACTCTCACCCTCTGAAACTGTAAGCAACCTCCAATTAAATGCTTCCCTTTAAAAGTTCCCTTGGCCATGGTGTTTCATCACACCAACAGAACAGTAACGAAGGCACCCCCCAAAAGTAGGTTCAGAAAATCTGCCCATGCCCTCTCTTCTTCCTTATGTCCAGTGGCCAGAGTAAAGCTGCTCTTGGTTTCCTAGGATGAAGGTACAATGACTTACACCGGACCTCTGTCATGAGTGGAAACAGGAAGTAAGTGAAGGGATAGGAACATGCTACAATCATACCACATGATTTTGTCCTCTGTTGTAGCAAAATCCTGGAGGCTGGGTACTTACGGAGAAAAGTGGCTTATTTAGCTCACAATTTTGAAGGATGAATTCCAAGATCAGGGGCTGGAAAGAGGGATCAGTCAGTAAAGTGCTTGTCACACAGAATAGAGATACTGAGTTCAATCTCCAGCCCCCACCTGAAACCCCAGGTATAGTGGCATGCACTTATAATCCTGGTGCTCAGAAGACAGAGACAGGACCCCTGGAGCTCACTGGCCACAGGTTTAGCCTAATCCCCAGTCTACAGTGAAAGACTCCATCTCCAAAATGGCCAATTAGTGGCTCCAGATGACTGACACCCAGGGTTGACCTCTGACCTCCACAAGTGCATGTACACACAGACAAACACACACAGGAAACTCTAAGGTCAGTTCCCCTTATTTTTTTTTTAAACTATGGTGAGGGTTTTCTTGGAGACCCATAGGTCTAACACGGCAGAAGAGCAGGAAGGGCAGAGTCCACATGTGTCCTAAATTCATGGAATGGCATTGCTTTAGAACAGCCACTCTCAAGGGAGCTCAAGGGTCCTGTAAAAACTACATCAATCCATTATGAGGGCAGCAGCCCCAGGTACCTCATCACCTTTCACCACCTGTTGGAACCAATTTTCCAGCACCCAGCCCTTTAAGGTCACTATAATTACAATTTGGAATGTCCACCGAAGGTCCATGTGTTAAAAACTTGGTCCCCAGGGTGGCACTTTGGGGAGGAGCTACAGACCTTTGGAAGGCAGAGTCTAGTAGGAAGCTTCTATGTAGATGATTGCTAGATGGTCTTTTTAAATAAAAAACCATGAAGCCAGATATAGGGGTGAAAACCCGAGAGATCAGGGAAATAGGGAAAGCCGCAGCTAACCTTACCTCACCAACTCCACAGCTTCCAAATGCGAGATACTTCCTGTCTACTCACGTCTATATGCCTTGCTGTTCTGCCATCTGATTTGCTCTCTGTCCAGCTACATCACTTCCTTTTCCAGCCCAGCTCTGTCACTCCTGTCTGTCTGTACAGACCTCCATGGTTAACTAGTGTTGGAATTTAGGGCATGTGCCACCACACCTGGCTGTTCCCAGTGTGGCCTTGAAGTTAAGAGATCCAGACAGATGCCTGCCTCCCAAGTGATAGGATTAAAGGCGTGTGCTACCATTGCCTGACTTCTTTGTTTACTTATAATGGCTGGCCTTTTCCTCTGATCTCCAGGCAAGCTTTATTTATTAAAGCACAAATAAAGTATCATCACATTTCAGCACAAATAAAATATCACCACAACTTTATACCATTGGGGACATGCCCTTGAAGGGAACTATGGAACATCAGCCTCCTTCTGACTCTGCACTTGTGTGCATGTGTGTGCGTGGCACACGTGGAGGACAACCCAGCTGTCATCCCTCAGGCACTGTCCTGTTTCTGGTTTTGGTTTTGAGACAAGGTCTCTCACCAGCCTCACATTCACCAAGTCGTCTAGTCTGGCTGGCCAGTGAGCCCCAGGGATCCACCCATTTCTGTCTCCCGTGCTGAGATTGCAAGTGCGCCACCACCACTGGCTTTTCCCAACATGGGTTTTAGGGACTCAGGCCCTTCAACAAGGCAAGCACCTTACCTACTGTACCATCTGCCCACCCCCTCCCGCTTCTGGATTTAAAAAAAAAAATATTATCTCAGATACTTTGTCACAGTGACAGAAAGCTGGTTGATGCAAAGGGATCCAAACCATAGCACCACCCTGCAGTTGGCCCTTGGAGAATATGGTGATAACAGAAGTATGTCTGTCTCATAGCTCAGTAGGGGGTCCTCATAGGCCCTCCCAGACAGCTTCATCTGACCCCCCCTCTCTGTCTCTCTCCTATCTCTTACTCTCCCCCTCCCCCTTCCTGCTCATTCATTTTCTCACTGGCCCTCTTTTTCTACTCTGCTATAACACTTACCACCACATGACAATATTTAGATGTTTATGTACATTTCTGAAAAGGATATTGACTTGGAAATCAAAAGCTTTATACTTGAATCTTGTGTTCTGAAGCCATTTGTTAGTTGCAAGCTTTCTATGTCATCTTTCTGGCTCCAGTGTCTGCACATGTAGCCCAAATGGGCAAGGCTGGATTATACCTAGAGCTATGCAACTCTAGTGTCTATAGACTATTGTGGACTGTTACTTTCACTGTGTAAGATGTGTCTCACTTGTTTATACTGCAGAATATTACTTCAACTATGTAGAGGTATGTTTCATTTGTTTAACAATGTAAAGATTTGTTGCTTTGCCTGCCTAAGGTTTCTGATTGGTCTAATAAAAAGTTGAATGGCCAATAGCTAGGCAGTAGAGGGACAGATGGGGCTGGTGGGCAGAGAGAATAAGTAGGTGGAGGAATCTTGGCTCCAGAGAAGAGGAGAGAGAGAGAGAGAGAGGGAGATGTCCAAGGCCGGCCAGGCAGCTGCCAGCCAGCCAGCTACAGAAGAAGCAGAAAAAGGACATACAGAATGAAAGAAAGGTAAAAATCCCGAGGCAAAATGTAGAAACAGGTTAAATTAAGTTATAAGAGCTAGTGGGACAAGCATAAGATAAGGCTGAGCATTCATAACTAATAATAAGTCTCTGTGTCATGATTTGGGGGCTGTCTGTCCAAGAAAGCCTGCTACAATAGATCTTTATAGATCTTTGATCTTGTATCTGACTTCCCCCTTCCTCCATTTTTTTTTTTTGAGACAAGAGTCTCAAACTTGTTATATAGCCAAGCCAAGGATGACCTTGAACTTGCTCTCTATCTCCCAAGTGCTGGGATTAAAAGCATGTGCCATTACATGTGTTTTATTCAGTGCTGGAGATCAAATCCGAACCCAAGGCTTTGTGCATGCCAGGCAAGCATTGTACCAATTGAGCTACATTCCCGGCTCTCTCCTAGTTCTGACGCCCCAACCTCTTCACCTCTCTCTGATCTTTTCTGCCTTTGCCATTTCCAAGGCTTTGGACAATTTCTTGCCCTTGTTTCTTCCCTAATCTTCCATTTGGTTTTCAAGTTTCAGAGCCATTCATTCATCCCATCTCCTCCAGGTTAGGTGCTCCTCTGTGCAGCCATGCTGCAGAATATTTGTACACTGTGTGAAGATATGCTGCTGTGATTGGTGTAATAAAGAGCTGCATGGAGAGACAGGAGGGACTTCTGGGCAGAGAGAGGAAGAGGAGCTAATCAAGGCATGCAAGAGACACCCTGGAGAGGCAAAACAAGTCAGACACAGAATGGGAGAGAGCTACAATCCACATGGTAAGACTTAGATTAATAAAAACATGGGTTAATTTAAGTTATAAAAGCTAGTGGGACAAGCCTAAGCTATAGGCTGAGCTTTCATAATTAGTAAGTCTCTGTGTTATTTTTTTGTGAGCTGGCAGCCAAAATAAAAATCCTACTACACACCCAGGTTCCTTTCTGTGTGACTGGATGATGGGCGTTTGGTTTTGTGGTCTCTCCCCAAACCTGCAGTGTCTCGAATACAGGAATTACACTTGGATCAGCAAGGGGTCAATTTGGAACAGAGTCCCTCTGTTCTCGTTTTCTCTTGTCGCTGTGATAAAACACCCTCACTAAAAGCAGCTTTGGGGAGGAGAAGGTTTATTTGACTTATGTTTGTGCATTAGAATCCATTCATCCAGGGAAGTCAGGGCAGGAACTCAAGCAGAATATAGGAATGCTGCTTGCTGATCCACACTTTGGCTCACGGGCTCGTGTCCAGCTAGCTTTCTTACATGGCTCAGGTCCACGTGCCTAGGGATGGGGCTGCTCACAATGGGTTCGGCCCTCCCACATCAATCATCAGTCAAGACAGTCTGGGGGTGGCACTATTAGGAGGTGTGGCCTTATTGGAGGAAGTGTGTCATGGTGGGGGCAGGCTTTGAGGTCTCATGCTCAAGCTTCCTTCAATGTGACTGTCAGTCAACTTCCTGCTGCCTTCTGGTTAAGATGTAGCACTCAGCTTCATCACACCATCTGCCTGCACACTGCCATGCTCCCCATCATGATGATAATGGACTGAACCTCAGAAACTGTAAGCGAGCTACCCTAATTAAATGTTTTCTTTATAAGAGTTGCCGTGGTCATGATGTCTCTTCACAGCACTAAAGAACTCTAACTAAGACACATGGCCATAGGCCAATCTGAACTGGGCAATCCTTCCACAGAGACTTCCTCAGATGACTCCACACTGTGTCAAATGTACAGCGGAAGCTCACTAGGACATCCTGTAGCCAGTCTAAGCAGGAGGAACCATTTAGAGAAGGGGAAATGGAGAGACTCGTGACTAAGCGTTCAGGGACCACTCAGCAGGCCTCCAAGGGCTCTGCTTACTCTTTGCTGCCAGGAAGTCTGCATCCCGTCACTACCACTGTTAGCATTGATGAAGAGCCTGGTTCTCCCACAGATATCCCACAGTAAAATGAGTCTGCTGAGCCATGATGTGTGCGTTTTGGACAGGGCACCTTGTGTCAGGCCATGTCTAGCTCATGTACTCCTGAGTAACTTTGTGATGCACTGCTTAGAAGTCATGGTCTCAATGACCCAAAGAGCTTCAGGTTGTATGAGTTAAGTTCATCTGGTTATGAAGCACAGGAAGGGGCTGCTGGGACCAAGGCCACAGCCAATATGCTTTCTCTTGCTTGGCAAATGAGATTGACTTTCCTCCTTCTGATAGAGTTCGCTGGTGACTGCTGGAAATTCAATTGCTTGGCTGGATAGTAATTAAAGTTAAGTATGCTCTTAACCCAGCCATCTCATCAGCTCATGATTGACAGACAGGAAACTGCTCTCACAGAACAGGGCAGGATCCCAGAATCTTGGGAATAGGAAGCAATTCAGGAATCATAAAATTCAATAGTCATAAAATACCACTGTGAAGTCCAAGGAGAAAAGTAAGGACATGAAGTGAATTTTATTTTATCCAAATGAACTCAATTTAAAGATCTGGACTTATTCTCAAAACACTTTGCCTTCTATTTCTTCTTTTTAACTTCTACTGTTTTATTTTTTTTTCATAATTTTACACATGCATTTCAAGTATTTTGGCCATTTTCACCCACTTTACCCTCCTCATCTGCCTTTACTCTGACTGAACCCCTTCCTCCCACTTTCAAGTCTTTTGGGGTGTTGCTGTTTTTTGTTTTGTTGTGACCCTCCAACATTAATTAGGGTTGCTTTTCTGAGCGTGGGTGTGGGGTTATTTACTAGAACATGTGCAATACACCAATAACTATGTCACTAAAGAAAATGACTCCTCCTCCTCCCCCAGCAAGCATCCACTACCAACAGCTCCTCAAGGAGAGATGGGGCCTCATAAGGCCCTCCCACATTCAGGGTGGAATGTGGATGGGCCACATCATCTTTTTCAGGTGCTGTGAATCCGTGTGATGTCCAGAAGACAAGAGTTTCCCAGAACTCCCCACTCTTTGCTCTTACTTCACTGTCCCCATGTTTCCTAAGACTTGGAGGGGCTAATATAGATGTTCCATTTAGGGATTTGTCTTCTATTTAACATATGTGATATTTGTAACTCACAGCTTTTGTATGTTTAGGCTTTTCTTGGCAAAGTGAAAATTAGATTCACTAAATGGTTGGTCTTCTCTTGAAGTGACCTGCCAATTTTTAAATCTTATTTGATCATCCCTGTAGGGAAGTTCTGTATTACTTCTCTATGACCACATCAATTTCATCTTTTACTTCAAACTATCTAGGAGTATATGTGTTGTATGAATTCAAAACAGTCTTATAAAAAACAAAACAAAACCCAGAGCCAGATATTGGGGTAAATGCTGAAAAATCAGAGAGACAAAGAAACAAGCCACTGCCACATCTTACCTCTAGGACTCCTCAGCCTGAAAAGCCTTTAGTTCCTGTCTCCTCACACCTTACACACCTTTCTCCGCCCACCCATATCATTTCCTGTCTCAACTTTCCTTGTGGTGGGATTAAAGGCGTGTGACACTCAAGTATTGGGATTAAAGGTGCGTGCCACCACTGCCTGGCTCCATTTCTCTGCTAGACTAAGTCAATCTCATGTAGTCCAGGGTGGCTTTGAACCGTCTGGATCTCTGCCTCCCAAGTGCTGGGATTAAAGGTGTGTGCCACCACTGCCTGGCTTCTATGTTTAATCTAGTGGCTTGTTCTGTCCTCTGATCTTCAGCCAAAGTTTATTAGGGTACACAATATATCACCACAGATAGGGATTCCATGGTCTCAGGACTCGAACTTGTGACTGGACACATTGAGAAACCTGATGAGAAATGGCATAATTTGGGGTAGGGTTATATATATAACTTTTTATTTAAAGAAGATTTTCTTTCCTTTTACCTACCAACCCCTGTTCCCCCTCCCTCCTCTTCTCCCACTCCCACCACATACCCCCATCCCACCCCCATCCCCTCCTCATAGAGGGTAAGGCCTTCCTTGGGTAGTCAACACAGGCTGTTATACCATGTTAGGGCCAGACCTAGGCCCTCTCTCCTGCATCAAGGCTGAGTAAGGCATTGCACCATAGGGAATAAGGTCTAAAAAGCCAGTTTGTGTACCCGGGGTAAGTCCTGGTCCCATTGCCAAGGGACCCACAAACACATCAAGCCATGCAACTTTCACCCCCATTCAGAGTTCAGTCCCATGCAGGCTCCTCAGCTGTCAGTCCAGAGTCCATGAGCTCCCATTAGCTTGTATCACCTATTTCTGTGGTTTTTCCCATCATGATTCTGACCCCATACTCCCCCCGCTCCTATAATCCTTCCTCCCTCTCTTCAACTGAACTTCAGGATCTTGGCCAAGTGCTTGTCTCTGCATCTGCTCCCATCAGTCACTAGATATAGGTTCTATGATGACAATTAGGGTAGACACCAATCTGAGTGCAAGGGAACTTGCATAGTTCTAGAACCCTCTCCACCTGTGTTATGAGTCTTAGTTGGGGACAATCTTGTGAGTTTCTGGGGGTTTCCCTAGCTGCAGATTTCTCCCCAACCCCTTAATGGTACACTCTGTGAAGATATCTCTTTTATTGCTCTCCTTCCCCATCTTTCCCCCATGTTCCCACCTCCCTTCCTCTCCCATTCCCTCCCTTCTATTCCCCCTTCTCAGTTTGCCCAGGAGATCTTTTTTTTTTTTTTTTTTTTGGTTTTTCGAGACAGGGTTTCTCTGTGTAGCTTTGCGCCTTTCCTGGAACTCACTTGGTAGCCCAGGCTGGCCTCGAACTCACAGAGATCCGCCTGGCTCTGCCTCCCGAGTGCTGGGATTAAAGGCGTGCGCCACCACCGCCCAGCTTGCCCAGGAGATCTTAACCCTTTCTCCTTCCTGGGACAATCCATGTGTCCCTCTTAGTGTCCTCTTCTTTACCTAGCTTCTCTGGTTGTAGATTGCAGCCCGGTTATCCTTTGCTTTGCTTCAAACACTCACTTATGAATGAGTACATACCTACTGTGTTTGTCTGAGAAACGACATAATTTTTGATTCCTGGTTGCCACTCCCATTGTACGTCATATGGAATTATCTCGACACTCTTATATGCGAGACCCAGCTATTTCAATTAGAATGAATTCTTTCTCTTATCACACATGCACAGTCAATTTTTCCTTATCCTACATGTAGCTTTTGTTCCATAGGGGTCTGCTTCGTCATAACCATAGTTTCAGTTTTGAAGGAGTGAATTTATATTACACAATATACAGCAAGTAAGAATAAAATGCTATGGTGGTTTGAATAAGAATGGCCTGCTGTGGGATGTCTTTCTGTACACTGTGAATACGTGCTGCTCTGATTGGCTGATAAATAAAGCTGTTTGGCTAATGGTGAGGCAGAATAAGATTAGGCGGTACATTCCACCTGGAGACAGGAGGAGAAAGGAGAGTGGGCAGACACTGTGAACCACTGCCAGGAGAAGCAAGATGTGAAAGTACCAGTAAGCCACAAAGTCACGTGGCAATGCATCGATTAACAGAAACAGGTTGAGTTAAGTTATAAGAGCTAGCTAACAAGAAGTCTGACCCATAGACCATACAGTTTGTAAACAATATAAGCCTCTGTATGTTTACTTGAGACTGACCACAGGGCCCAGCAGGACTGGAGAAACTTCTGGTTCCAATGGCCCCCATAGGCTTATAAATTTAAATACTTACTCACTAGGGAGTGATGCTATTTGAAAGGAATAGAAGGGTTAAAAGGGGTGGCCTTTTTGGAGGAAGTGTGTCATGGGGAGGAGCGGGGATTTAAATTTCAAAAGCCCATTCCAGGCCCATGTCTGTCCCTCTCTCTTTCTCTCTGCCTATGGATCAGGATATACTTCTCAGCTATTGCTCTAGCACCTGCCTGCATGCCAACATACTCCTCATCCTGATGATAATGGATAAAACCTCTGAAACTGTAAGTAAACTCCCAATTAAATGCTTTCTTTCTGAAGAGTTGCCTTGGTCACTGTGTCTCTTCACAGCAATAGAGCAGTGACTAAGACAGAAGTTGGTACCAGGAATGGGGTATTGTTGTGACAGACATGACCATGCTGCTTATTGGAGGAATATGGGAGACTTCGGGAAAACTGGACTAGAAAAGCAGTTGGACACTTTAAGCAGGGCTTAATGGGCCATCTTTGTAAAAGCATAGAAGACAGTGGTGTTGAGGGTGATTTGAACTGTAGGGGCCCAGATCAAGAGTTTCAGAGAAGAAGAATATTAATAAGTGGCCTAGAGACTGCTCTTATGATATTTTGGAGAAGATTGTGGCTGCTTTCTGTCCTTGTCCAAAAAATGTGCCTGAAGCTAAATTGAAGGGTTTGGATTAATTACATTGTCGGAGGAGATTTCAAGAGAGCCTAGTATTGACTGTGTCATCTGGTTATTAATGAGCACTCTCATGCAGATCTATAGTGAAAAAGAGCAAATGGGGCAAGGAGAAATATGAAATGTACAGTTTGAGGAGAAAGGAAGCACCAAGAAGTGTAATAGAGCTATGTTCAGTGCTCAAGGAGATAAAAATTTAAAGAAAAGCCCAATGCAAAATGGAATAAAAGGAGTGATGACCTCAGGGAAAGACCCAACCCACCAAGCTTCTAACTTATGAAAAAGAATGAAAGAAAATCTTAAGCAATGAGGGAAACTATCACAATAGGAAACTAATGCAAATGTAATTGAAGGAAGGGGCCAAGTTTCAGCTCCATCAAGCAGCAGACATTGGCATCTTTGGCCACATGGTTCTGGCTTTAGAGTCAAGGATACATGAATGGGGTTATGGAATCTTCCTCCACATCTAAGGAAAGCCACTGAGGTCAGGAATATGTCAGGAGTGTCTTTTCATGGAGGCCTAGAGAGGCCAATAAGTGAAGCCTGGATTGTGTTGGAGACCCTAGGATGTTGGAGATGCCAGAGTCATAGGTTATCTGCAAAGCAGAGCTACAGACTAGGTATGGAACCAGCCCAAGAGAGAGAAGTGTGTTGCAGTCATCAAAGTTGAAATGAGTTGGAGATCTGAAGAGTACCTTGACATCAGACATGGAGTTGCAGAGTTTGGAGTTTGCACTGATGATTTTAGGTCTTGCTTTTGTCTAATATTTTCTCCCTTTTAGAATGGTAATGCATATTCTGTGCCATTATATTATGGAACTATGAGATCTTCCTTTTTATTTTTATTTTACAGGGTGTTACAGTTAAGAGACTGCCATGAGTCTCAGAAGAGGCTTTGAACTTTGGACTTTTAAACAATGTTGAGACTGTGATAGACTATGGGACTTTTGAAGTTGAACTGAATGTATTTTTGCATTATGATATGGCTACAAGCCTTTAGGGCCAGGGAGTAGAGTGTGGTGGTTTGAATAAGAATGAGCCCTATAGGTTCATATGTTTGAATGCTTAGGCACCAGGGAATGTCACTATTTGAAAGGATTAGAAGGATTAGTAGATGTGGCCTCGTTGGAAGAAGTGTGTCACAGGGGGTTGTGCTTTAAGGTTTCAAAAGCCATGCCAAGCCCAGAGACTCCCCCTCTCTCTGCCTGTGGATCAGGATATGGTTCCCAGCTACTGTTCCAACACCTTCCTGTGGGTTGCCATGCTCCCTGTCATGATGACAATGGATTAAACCTCTGAAACTGCAAGCAAGCCCCCAGTTGCATGCTTTTTTCTTTTTTCATAAGAGTTGCCTTGGTCATGGTGTCTCTTCTCAGCAAAAGAACAGTGACTGGGACAAGTGGTGAGCACCAGATGGATAGCAGAGCATCAGACCAGACATGTCCGGCGTCCGGCTGACTGGGCAAGTCCAGGAACCAAAACAGTTAGGTGAAACTTCTGCTCCACGTAGAGGGTCCCAGGCAGAGCATCTGCTCCTGGGTGAGACTTCTAACTAGCCCTTCCCACCACAGGTGTCTTTGTATCATGGTTTGGATGGGATCTTAGTCTTTAGCTTTGGGATGGTGCTGGCATCGATTCACTTCCCAGCTGTGTTCAAGGACACTGTTTTTACCCCCATTTACTCTCCTTCTGTTCTCAAGGATGTGGTGTTTACTCTTGAGCTGTCAGTCCTTTCCCCTTTGCACAGGGTGGGGGTAGGGACAGCTCATCTATGGACAAGGGGTCTTGGAGGACACTCGAAGACAAATCCGGTTGGGTCAGAAGAGGCAACCCCAACTCCATAGCCAGCTTCTCGGTGAGCTTAAATAGTGCATGATAATCTACTAATAACAATGAAAAGCAACAGCTTTATCCCAAGGGTCCTTCTGTTTTGTTGTCTTCTGGAAAGGCCTGTAATGACTTCATACCTCTTGAATCCAAACTCAGTCTTTATGATCAGGTATAAGAATCTAGGACGTAAGATACGGTTTGTAAGCTCTTACTAACTGAAATGCGCATTATTTCACTTCGGCTCCTTCCCCGGGTTACATGTCTTGCCCTCCTCCGGTTTTGCTCCATTTCTAAGGACTAGGTACGGGCTCCCCAGGCTGAGCATTTCAAGCCTCAGTGTTCCCTGTTTTAAGCTTAGGGACATCTGTGTGTAGCACTTGTCTCTCTTCCGTGGTCCCACCCCTGCCAGAGGGTCTAACAAGGTTCCAGCTTCTGTCAGGTGACCTTGTCCCTGCACTGATCACACTACCTATCATGGAAATCCCTGGAGCCAGGCTGGGGGCTCTTAGGAGGGCTGTGTGTTCCTTCCACTGGAGACCCCTTGAGCTCTGTTAGGGGTACTCAGAAGGCAGGCCCCTTTTCAGATTAGACCCCAGGGGACATACAGATGAATTCCCAGGGGTGGAATCTCCACATTACACAGGACTTTTAAAGTGGAAGTTAACGGCACATCTGCTACCTTCCCAGCCTCGGGCTGTTCTTCCTATAGCTCTGGGGAGAGCCAGGGACCTCTCCTCTGCCACTCTATCTGTTTTCACATCTCTGCACATTGGGCCACTCCTTTTTGGTCACATCATGTTCTTAAACTGTTAAGCCAAGCATAGAGGAAAGGGGGAAGCTACTCCTTCCTTTCAGAAGGTGCCCAGGCAAGGAAAACATTGACTCCCTTCACATGTCAGCACTGAGGGGAGGAAGGAAGGGCTGGAATTAGGAATATGGTTCCAGATGGTAGGCATTAGCCAGGGGGGGCAATTGGCCAGGTAGGCAGTCAGCCAGGCGGGGATTATCCAGGTGGGCTTCAGTCAGGTGGGCATCAGCCAGGTGGGGATTATCCAGGTGGGCATCAGCCAGGTTGGCATCAGCCAGGGGTACTGCAGCCTCCAGGCAGGAGGAGCTGAGGGGTGCATTTGGTCAGCCAGTGCAGTCCTTGAACCAGGCTTTTCATTTGGCAGGATCAAGTCAGGGGACAAAGTGACTTTGCCATTCATGATGCTGACCCACTTAGTGATGTGGACTGCACCTGCTGGTTGGGGGGACTCCAGGCATGGTCTCCCCAGGCCAAGAGATGGCTGGCAATAAATCTCTCTGTCTTTCCTTCCCATCAGACAGGGTCTGGTAAAAAACAATCATTGACCTTGAGAAAATGTCTGACTTTGTGTTGTGATTTATCAAAACAACAACAGAGAAAAAAATCAGTTGTCTGTCTTGGGAAACTGATTTATCTTTAGCCTTGCTTGGTTCTGTGACTCCTAAGGACCTTGCTCAGTTAGCCATGTAGCAACATCATGGAAAATAATTTATATAGCCAAGGCAGTTTTCAGATGCAGAGTTAGGGAGGCAGAGCATTGGGGAGTGCCCCAAACCGATAGGGATTGGAGTTTGAGTTCCGACCTTGCCAGTCCCTTAGCTGAATGACCAGGCTCAGGCACTTAATCATGCCACGAGAGTGAAGAAGTTAATATGAGAGAGTGCCTTTTAATATTACTCAGTTTTAATTAAAATTTCTAATAGTGCTGTCACTTTGTGCTGACCCTAGGCTGTATGCTTTCACTAACTCATTGGTTTTCTGTCTGTTTTTTTCTTGGTTTGGTTTTGTGGGCGTGGCTTTACCAAACAGGGTCTCATGCAGTCCAGAGTGGTCTGAATGATGTGAACTCCTGATTCTCTTGCCTGCACCTCCTAGGTACTGGGGTTGCAGGCATGGCCACCACTCCTGGTGACCCACTGTTGGAAGCCATGAAACCAATAACACATCTTAGTGTAACTAGAGGAGTCATCACTACCACGGTTACAAGGGAGGCAGAATCTCAAAAGACACCCCTCAGCCGGGTGGCGGCGGCGCACGCCTTTAATCCCAGCACTTGGGAGACAGAGCCAGGTAGATCTCTGTGAGTTCGAGGCCAGCCTGGTCTACAGAGTGAGATCCAAGATAGGCACCAAAACTACATAGAGAAACCCTGTCTTGAAAACAAACAAACAAACAAAAAAAAGACACCCCTAAAGAGATACTAGGTTTGAAAGGTCTGAATTCAAATGCTGCACAGGAAGTACCTAGGCTGCCTTCAGTGGGAGTGTGTCCCCTTCCTTTGTCTCTTCCTTTGGCCCATCCTTTCTGACCTTCTGAAGGTATCATTCACTACTTGGATATACCAAGTCCCTTATAAGTGTGCTATTATTGTGGGGACAGAACCCCACTCAGGCTGACTGGGGACAGTGAGCCCAATAAAAGTGAACAACCCTTTGTGTCTTAGTCAGGGTTTCTATTGCTGTGAAGAGACACCATGACCATGGCAACTCTTATAAAGGAAAACATTTAATTTGGGCTGGTTTACAGTTTCAGAGGTTTAGTCCATTATCTTCATGGTGGGAGGCATGGTAGCACACAGGCAGATATGGTGCTGGAGAGGTAGCTGAGCGTTCTACATCAGGATCTTCAGGCAGCAGGAAGGAAGAATGCCACACTGGGCCTGGCTTGAGCTTCTGAAACCTCAAAGCCTGCCCCCAATTGATGAGGCAATGTCTTTCTGTACAATGCAAATATGTGTTGCTTTGATTGGTTGATAAATAAAGCCATTTGGCCTATGGCAAGGCAGCTTAGAGGCAGTTGGAAAATTCAAAGAGAGAGACAGGAAGAAGGTGGGGGTGGGGGTTGTGGGGGGAGACGCCAACGAGCTGCCCAAGGAGCAACATGTAATGGGACGCAGGTAAAGCCATGGAACATGTGGCGATACATAGATTAATAGTTATGGGCTAATGCAAGATATAAGAGCAAAAGGCTTGAGCCATGGCCATACAGTTATATTAATATAAGCCTCTGTGTGTTTACTTGGGGGACGAGAGTGGGAGAGATTTGGTGAGTGGCAGGCCGGGACATAGGAAATCTTCCGACTACTCCCAGTGACACACTTCCTCCAACAATGCCACACCTACTCCAACAAGGCCACATCTCCTAATAGTGCCACTCCCTGTGAGCCTATGGGGGCCATTTTCATTCAAACCACCACACTTTGGAACAGACCTCCAAAACAATATTAAGCCCAGAACACAGTAGGATGCCATTTGTGGTTTACCATGTGTTATCAGGAGAACAGAGGCACTGCCTGCCACTGAGGTTCTGTTTCCCAGGCTGGAAAAAATAATTGCGAGGATTAAGGAGGGTGACTAAAATCGAATGTGCATTCACAGGACAAACAGTGCAACAAGAGATTACCTGGCATGCTCCTCGGTAAATTCCTCAAATGCCCCTGCCCCTTCAGGTCTGACCTGCAGTACCTCTGATAGAGCATCTGTTCTACTCTCACCCCAATCATCTCCTTTGCTCCTGGGCCCCACGTAACCCACCAGCCTTCTGTGGACCCCAGCCCATCTTTAGCGAGGGCGGTAGGCTTCCTCCTCGTTTCTCTAGCCAGTGTGCATACTCAGCGGCACCGTGCTACCATGAGAATCAGTCCGCAAAGGTGCTCTCTTCTCCGACTCTGACAGGGTTCAGTTGCTCTCACTGGTACCCTGGAAGCTTGAAGGAAATGTAATTGCCTCACCTAATGCCACACGAACGGTCCAATCAGCTCCAGTCAATGTGGACGGTTACTTTTGGGGATGGCAGAATAATTTCCCTAGGAATGTTTTGCTGCTTGTGAGTTGGACACAACATGGGATCATGCTTTTTTGTTTGTTTGTTTGTTTGTTTGTTTGTTTGGGACAGTGTCTCACCGTGTAGATCCAGCTGTCCAGACTGGTCTCAAACTCACAGAGATCCGCCTGCCTCTGCCTCCCCAGTGCTGTGATTAAAGACACGTACCACTAGACCTGGCCACAGGAGCATACTTAGTCCTTAGGACTAACACGGAGGCCATGGTGAATCCCCCTTACCAATGCTGTCCTAGCTAAGTGCAAAGCATTAATGGGACATTGCAGAACACTCTGCACTCATAAATGTTACTTTCCTTCTCAAGCAAAACCAAAAACCAACCAACAAGCAAGCAAAACCCCTTCCCGTGATTTTCCAAAGTAATCCCAACTTCAATCCACCCACTCCTATATCTCACCTCACATGTAAGAGGTTCAGTCTGTGTGAGTCTATTTAATAACTACAATAAATTATTGGGCAAAGCATCTAGATTGTGCTCCATCACTCTCTTCCTGTTCCTACTGAGTAATAAGACTGTTGCCTGTTACCTCCTCCTCCACCTCTGCCCCCTTCCAGGGTTCTAAACTACAGGTTAGAGGCAACACACAGGGATGCAAAGAGAAGCCAAGACCGGAACTGACACTGAAAAGGGAGAGATCGGAGCGAGGCAGGAGGAAGGAAGCTTCGGGACAGATTGCTGTGAAGAGGACTAAGGAAGGGACATTTGAAGATCTGCTGTCATGGGCTATGCAGTGCATCTTCTTTAATGACACCAGAGATGCCACTAAGATTAGAATTACTCCTAATTACCCCTGGCTGCTGGAATCAACATGCAAAAATCCTGCTGAGATGCAGCCAGGTGGGTGCCTAGGTTTTATTTCATCCACAGACAAGTGTGTGCACATAGATAGAGAAATCTCCAGAAAATTACCAGCTGCCAGGTTTAAAGACTTAGACTAGCAAGGGACAGGATGATGGAACATGGGCCAGTGTACAGTCATAGCAGAGGGAGCATACTAGATGTGAGCTATATCTTGGGTGATAGAGGGATGCGTGGTTCACAACATCTCCAATTGCTGTTGAAGGCGTGTGTTCAGGGCATGGGGAATATTTATGAAAACTGTTGGATCCCTCTGGCATTTGGACAAATAATGCATTCCACATGAAACACAAGCTTCTTCGAGGTATTTCTAAGTAATTTGTCTTTTCTATTATGCAGACAGCAGTCTCGATTAATGTGGTGCTCAGTGTAACGATGTGGTCCAGATCAGCGAGACACCTTCCGCAAGCGATCTCTGATAAAAAATTAAACAGACTTGAGACTTCCTGCTTCAAACCTAACGAACAAACAGGAACATACCCAGGAAACCTGAAACCCAGGGCCTTGCGCTTGCTAGGCAAGCACTCTACCATTGAGCTAAATCCCCAACCCTAGAGTCTTTTCAAATAATATCATGTTTACTTCTCAAATTCCTGATTATAAAAGTTATCGGCAGTACTGAATACTGAGTTTAAAAAGGCTGGTCTAGACATAGACAGATTACCACACAAACTTGCTAATTATTTGGTGTGTGTCACTAAAGCATTTTACAATATGTTTGTTAGAGGGATCCAGCATGGCAACACAGGGGCTGTCTGAAGCTAAGCAGGTATTAAGCAGGTGGGGAGCTGGCATGTGGCCACAGGCATTAAGGAGTTTATGTTTCAGGAAAGTACTGCTTACGTAGCTTTGTGACACTTAAATCATGGCATGAGGCAGACAATAACATGGGAATATCCAGTTCCCCTGTGGGTTTTTATTTTAAAGCGCTAATTAAAACACACACACACACACACACACACATACACACACACACACACACACACACACCAAACGTTGTAAATACACATTTCCTTACCTGTGTGTACATGATTTATATGCTAAGTAAAATATATAAAAAGATTTGCAAGTGGATATTGATGCTCATTTGTGAAAAACCAAAGTAATGGACTGGGGTGGGGCCAGAATATAGGAAAAGGAAATATTTACCTTTACTTTGTATTTCTCTCTTTTTCTGTCCTTTACGTAGGAGGATTTAGTCATAATTAATGAGCAATTACATTTATAAAACTTAAAATAAGGCTACTGAGATGACTTTGAGGGTAAAAACACTTGCTGTCAAGCCTGAAAACCCAAGTTTGACTCCCAGGTCCCGCACGGTGGAAGGAGAGATCTAACTCCCATAAGCCACTCCCCCTGAAACACACACACTCATACAACGGTGCAGCATGCCCCTCCCCCCCAACTTAATTTAAAATGTAGTTTGGTTGGTGGAGAATTTCAAAAACAGTGAAATAAATAGGCTGAAATCATTCATACTTTCAGCTATAACTTCAGATCATTATGCTTATATGCTTGGTGGCTATTACAAGATGCCATATGTTGGCAGAAGCAATAAACATTTATTTCCCACAGTTCCCAAGACCAGGAATTTCAAGGTCTGAATCCCAGCAAGACTTGGCTCTGCAGAGGTCTCTCTCCCAGACCCATAACAGCTTCTTTACTATGGTGGCCTCTGACTGTAGCAAGGAGGAGAGCTCGTCTGTCTCCCGTCTCTGATAGGACCTAACCTTACCAAAAGACCCACCACAACCCCTGTAAACCTAGTCAGCTCTCAAAGTCCACATGCCCTAACACCATCACATTGGGATCGTGGCTTCATTGGGGATGGGGACACAGCAGTCATGATTTTCCATGTACTTTCTTCCAGCCTCTCATAAATGTATTTAAATGGTTTGGACTGTATAGAATATACATAGTTTAGTATCCCATCCTTGTCATTTTATCAAGTGGATTATTACCTTGAGATAGATGCAGATACATGGAATTAGTAGGCAAAAGACCACAAACTTTGGAATATTTTTGGTCCATATTGCTATCAGCTTTCCAAGAAGGTTGACTAAATTTACAGTTCTGCCAACAGTATATAAAAATATTTGTTGTCTGTACCATTGCCAATGTTGAGGATCGACAATTTAGAAGTTGTGTAAATACCATCTGATAGTGTTCAAGATCTTGGCTGAAGTATAGGGATTCACGCAGGAAGTGTCTGGCTTTTCACAAAGCAAACACTGCTGAAATTATCAAAAACAAGAACGTCAGCAATTTCCCACCCTCAGAAATACCCTCCAGCCCCTGTTCACAACTTCTTTAAGAATAATGGCTCTCCCCACTTCTACCAGCGACAGACAGTTCTGTTTTCATTCATTTACAGGACTGTTTTAGAAATCTGGCATGCTATATGAATACTCAATTCTGTTGTTACTGGACATTTGGACGTTTTTCAGTTGTGGATTATGAGCATTTCTATATAAACCAGTTGGTGGCTGCATTTTTGCTGGCATACATCTAGACGTGGACTTGCTGGCCACAGGGTACGTCTACATTCAGCTGACACCGATGAACTATCTCCAGAATGGGTCTTTTCAACCTAGGCGTTCCCAGGGGTATTCGAACAAAGTTCTGGTTTCATGGAATGTTGGTTACCTTCTGATACTCTGTCTTTTCAATGCAGCCAGTTGCCAGCTTGTTACACTGTAGATGATTAATAAGACTCTTTAAGATTTGTGCTACGCCGGGTGGTGGTGGCGCACGCTTTTAATCCCAGCACTTGGGAGGCAGAGCCAGGTGGATCTCTGTGAGTTCGAGGCCTGCCTGGGCTACCAAGTGAGTTCCAGGAAAGGCACAAAGCTACACAGAGAAACCCTGTCTCGAAAAACCAAAAAAAAAAAAAAAAAAAAAAAAAAAAAAAAAAAAAAGATTTGTGCTACATTACACTGTAACACTGTCACTTTAATTTTCATTACTTAGTGATTAATATAGGGAACAAGTTTTCATATGTCCACTCGTCATTGGGAGGTTATCCTCTCTTGTCCACCAGTCATTGGGAGGTAATCCTCTCTTGTCCACTGGTCATTGGGAGGTAATCCTCTCTTGTAAAAGGAGCCTTTTCCCGTTGAGCTGGTCATTTCTTATTAGATTATATAAGCAAGTTTAACATTCTAGGTTTGGGTCCTTTACTAGAGACTCTGGTAGTTGGTTTCTGTCGTCCTTCCTTCCTTCCTTCCTTCCTTTCTTCCTTCCTTTCTTTTCTTACCAACTAGGCGCAAACTAGAGTTATCTGGGAAGAGAAACCTCAGTTGAGAAAGTGCTTCCATTAGATTGCCTGTAGGCAAGTCTGGTACATTTTCTTGATTAATGATTGATGTGGGAAGTCCCAGCCCACAGAGGTGTATGGGTGATGCCACCCCTGGGCAAGTGGGCCTGGGTGTTATAAGAAAGCAGGCTGAGAAAACTCTGAGAAACAAGCCAGTACGTAGCACCCCACCACCACCACCACCCATGGCATCTGCTTCAGTTCCTGCCTCCAGGTTCCTGTCTTGGGTTACTGCCCTGATTTCTCTTGACAATGGACTATGAACAATAAGCTAAAATAAACCCTTATCTTGTAGTCCTTGTGTCTATCACAACAATAGAAGGCAAACTAAGGCAGAAATTGGAGCCAGGTCATTAGTTATTGCTATGACAGACCTGACCATGTGTTTTTGGGAGGATTTGTGGTAACATTTGAACTTTGGGGTAGAAAGGCTGTTGAGTGCTCAGAGCTCAGTGGGCTGTTCTGTGAGAGCTGGGAAGATAAAAATGTTGAGAGTGATGCTGATGATGGAGGCCTTGCCTATGAAGTTCAGAGGGAAGCAAAGATTCCATCAGGGCTGGAGCTGAAGAATCGGCTGTGGCTAACAAGAGGCCATAAGCACAAAGCTGAGACTCCTGCTTTGCTGGAACAGTTGATACTGGTCATCTGGGACTGAAGAGTCAGCTGTGCTTAAGGGAGAGCGACATCATTAGGCCACAACTTCTGGGAAGTGTTTTCTCGGGGTCAGTACAACAGAAGCTCTGATTCAGAGGACGCCAAGGCTGTACCTTATGCTGACAGCTGAACTCTTGGGCAATGCCTAAGAGTTTCCCAGATGATACTGGTTTTGAAGGCTTGACGGGGTCATGGAGAGTGGCAGAGGCGTGGCCCTGTGAGAAGCCAGAAGAGGCCATTGGTGAAGGTGCAGCCTCAGTGGCAGTACAAGCCCCGGGATTGAAGAGGCCACGGAGAGATGTTAAGGCTTAACACCATGGAGCAGGGGTAGAGTTCCTGAAGAGAGAGCAGAAGAGGCTATGGGTGAAGGTAGAGTGTTTGGCTGCAGAGACCCCAGCATTTTGGATATTCCACGTCTATAGAACTATTTATTAACAAGGACAGCAGCAGGCATGGGGATAGCCTAAGCCGTGTGTGTCCTGTGGGTGGCCGAGCTGGAGAGGAGTCTGGAAGGTGCTGAGTCCCAGAAGGGACACTGAGCTTTGCCCTGCTGGCCTTTGGTTTTGCGTTCATCTGATTTTAACCGTGTCTTGGCTCTTACTCTGTGAAGTAATAAGTACGTAACTTGATTTTGATTTTGCAGGAGCCCACAATTAAGAGACTTCGGAATTTTGGAGAGACTGAGATTTTAGAGTGGCGTTTGGATATTTTAGAGAAGTTTTGGATACTTCAAAAAGGCTTTTAAACTTTGAAAGAGACTTTGGATGTTTTAAAGAGACTAAACTTTTAAAGAGTTTGACTTTTTTTTATGACGATGGGACTTTTAAAGTTATTTATGTTTTACATTGTGGAATTGACGTTAATATGAGATCTTGGGAATAAACAATAAAGGCAAGGTGGTTAAGGTTTAATAGTGACCTATTGATGTGTCAGGTTGATGAGGAGTCAAATGTCCTTTTTTGTTGTTGTTTGTTTGTTTTTGTTTTGTCAGCTTGGCACAACCTAGCCTTATCTGGGAAGAGGAGCCTTAATTGATAAAATGCTAACACCAGATTGCTTGTAGGCAAGTCTATGGTGCATTTTCCTGATTAATGGTGGAGAGGCCTCACTTAACATTAGTGCAGCCATGACAGGCTGCAGACTAACAATACTGGGACTAGGTCTCATCATGACCATAACCAGGAAAAGCCACAAACTGCACCCTGCGGGAGACCAATCAGAATTGAGACAAATAAGTACTAGATGCTCCAGAACATTAAGGGTAGCTTATATCACTTGTATACGGGTTGCCTATTTCCTTGCAGCAATGCCAGTACCAATCCCTGTTTGACAAGACCTCTGTTACCTCACTCCTGCCCAATCAGGAGTTCAACCCCCATTTGAATCCAGAATTCCCTTACTCCCCCATCCTTTATGCCTTAAAAACCCTGCCATAACTGAGCTCAATGCTCTCTCTCCCTGATCCAACTACTGTGTCAGAATGGACAGGAAGCCCAAGCTTAAGCTTGCAGTAAAGGTTCTTTGATTCTGTATACGAACTTGGACTTCTGGTGGTCTCTGGGGAACTCATGATGCCAGTATAACAATGGCTGATATAGGTGAGCCAACCCATGGGTGGTATGGGGAAGGTGATGCCACCCTGGGTAGGTGGTCCTATGTTGTATAAGAAACCAGGCTTGCTGCTGGGGTGGTGGTGGTGCCCACCTTTAATCCCAGCACTCTAGAAGCAGAGGCAGGTGAATCTCTGTGAGTTCAAGGCCAGCCTGGTCTACAGAGTGAGTTCCAAGACAGCCAGGGCTACACAGAGAAACCCTGTCTCTAAAAACAAAACAACAACAACAACAAAAGGCAGGCTGAGTTAGCCATGGGGGGACAAGCCAGGAAGCAGAGTTCCTCCACAGCATCTGTTTCAGGTTCTGCCTCTAGGTTCCTGCCCTGACTTCCCTACAAGATGGACTATGAACGGTGAGCTAAACAGAACCCCTCTCCCCAGCTTATCACAGCAGTGGAAAGCAAACAAAGATGGCCGCCTTCTTACTTTAGCCGTGTCCTTGGATGAACTCCATTTTAATAGATTATAGAGTCTCTGTGTCCCATTATCATCACTACCCATTGTGTCCCCTCGAATGGCATCTCTGTCAACTCCAAGATCCTAGACATAGTCTCTTCTCCTTAACTGTGAATCCTTTGGCATCCAGTGAAATTAGCTTTTATTTCTTTGCTTCTTTTATCTTGTTTGGTATGATACAGATTTTAGTTGGGCTTTTCTATTAATAAATTTTGTTCTTTGGTGTTCCTTTTACATATAATGCATGCTGGTTACTCTCCCTGACTGTTCTTACGTCTCTCCCACCGCAGCCAGTGCCCTTCCTTCTTACAGATCTCTTTCCCATATTTAGGAGTTTTTGTTTTATTGAGTGTCCCTCCTGGATCACAGAAGGCAGCCTTTCACCTGGAAGCCTAGGAGGAGGAGCCTGCTGCACAGTTCACCCCATGACAGAAAGTACTGAGAAGAACTGAGCTGTGTACTCTCAGGTCCCCAATATTACCTATGGACCAAGGCCCAGGCCCACTTCTGCCAGAGCATTTGTAGAACATACAGCTCAACTTGGGGGTACCACCATCTTCTGTCCACACATCTGCCTCTACCTAAGATGTCAGTGACACAGGCCCATGGGTGAGTCTCAGAGGACTGGGCACAGTGTGAGGCGGGAAGCCACACCAATGAGCAGTCAGCAAACACGTGGTCCTCCACGTGGTCAGTCCAGTACTAGTGACCTAAGCAACCCAACCAGAGACCTCTCTCTGTTCAACCCAGCCTAGCTCCACAGCCTATGACTGCACAGGACAGAATGGCAGCCACTATGCCATCCATGCTGCCACGAGTGCAACTCCGGGGCCCCCATGACCAACAACATAGAGGAGCGTCACACCTGGCACCTGAGTTCTGGGTTAGTGACTCATTACTTCTAGGACTGACACTGTCTAGCACAGTAGAGTAACCACTTTCGACCTTCACAGTTTGTTTGTTTTTTAATAGCATAACCAGATATGCAGGTTTCTGAGTGTTTACTCATGCCCCATTCATCCTAACTAACCTCCCACCCATTCATTCCCTTGACTCTGTTATATCCTATCCTTCTTTTTTTTGAAACTTTCTACTCCCAATATTCACCCTTTTCTATATTTTACCTATGTGCTGCTGCCCGGCCCCCCTCCTTTAAGATAATCCTCTCCTACTAATCCCTTCCTACCTTCCTGGTACTCCAGGTTAAACACATACAGCTCAAGAGCTAGGGCTAAGACCTGAATATAAGAGGAAGCCGTGGTGTTTGTCTTTGTAAGCTTAGGCTACCTCACTCGGTTTAATTTTTTTCTAGTTTCATCCATTTACCTGCAAATTTCATAACTTCATTTTTCTTCATAGCTGGATAAAGTTCCATTGTGTATATAAACCACATTTTCATTATCCATCCATCAGTTGCTGGGCATCAGGGATGATTCCATTTCCTGGTTACTGTGGACAGAGCTGCTATGAACAGTCTGTGCATGCAGGTGTCTCTAGGAGATGCAGAGTCCCTGGGTGCACATCCAGGGGGAGGTAAGTTTTTTTTTTATGTAGCTTTTTTCTTTGTTCAGTTTTATTTTGTTTAGTTTTTTTTTTAGGTTAGGCATGTGTTCCTGTCATTTTCCAGCTTTTCCCTACATTGTTTTGGCTACAGCATCCTGCTGGATCAATTCTAGAACTTTCTCGTGTGTTTGTATTCCCCAAAAAATGCCCTGTGAGATTTTGAGTTAGAATAATTCGAATCTGTGAATTAGCTTGTGGCGAATGAATAGTTTATCTTTTCCCTTCATTTTGTGGTCTTTCATCCTGGAGTTCTGTTTGTTTTTCCCAACTCTCCATTTATTTAAAGTTCTCATTTGCATGTGCTTTTGTGTTTAATATATTCCACAATAAAAATTAGAGAAGTGTTTGCTGTGTAAGCATAAGCATATGAGTTTTCATCTCCAGCTCCCATGCTAGGCACAGCAGCACGTGCCTAGAATCCCAGTACCAGGGAGGCTGAGACAGGAGGATGCCCAGAGCTGCTGGCCACTCCGCTAACTAAGTCAGTAAGCTTTAGATTCAGTGAGAGCCTCTGCCTCAAACAGATACAGTGGAGAGTGAAGGAGGAAGAGAGCCAATGCTGGCCTCTGGCTTCTACACACACACACACACACACACACACACACACACACACACACACACACGAAAAACATAAAAACAAAACTGTAGTGACAATGTGGATATATTGTGTTATGTATTTGCTATTTGGCCATTGAATGCTTGTGAAAACGAAGTTCCTGTGGACAGGTCCTTATCAGGCAAGGGAAGGCTGAGAGGCTGTTTTCAGTCTAGACTTTGGGCTAGATCAACAGAATGAAAGACAGCCAGTGAAGGAATGCTTGGGAACTTCCCTCTGTCCTGGAGTTCTTAGCCAACTGGACCCACAATTGTCACCATCAATAGTCAAGCTACAGTGAACAACTGCAACCAAACCAGGATTGGGATCAGATTTAAATGGGCAAGCAGGAAAAAAAAAAAAGCCCATTGCCATTGTCTCATGGTCTCTTTATTACCCTTATAGTAATTCAAACCATATTTTTATACAGTTGAAAAATCTGAATCCTACTTATTGTGTTATGGCAGCATATTACAGTATTTGGCGGTGAAGCTTATACTATTTTTAATTTATTAATTTTTGCTCTAGGGTTGTACTATGTAGCCCAAGTTGGCTTCAAACTCAGAATCCTCCCACCTCAACCCTATGAATGCAAAGATTAAAGGTGTGCATTCCTATGCATGGCCATGCACAGATGACTTTAAATGGCTTCCATTTCTCTAAACGTTAAATACATAAATACAAAGGATAACCTGTATTTGGAGTTGAAAAGAAACAAAAGATATTTACCTTTGTTTGTATCGTGGGTGGTTGTAAGTTTCTTGCTCCAGAAAAATTATTTGGACATGTGGCTGGAGAGACGGCTTGGCAGTTAAGAGCCCTGGCTGCGTTTCCAGAGGACCCGGGTTCAATTCCCAGCACCTACACGGAGGCCCATAACTACAGTTCCAGGATATCTGATACCCTCTTCTGCTCTACACAGACACTCCACACACATGGTATGCATGCAGACAAAACACCTATATACATACAATGAAATAGAAAACATATTAAAATTATTTAGACATGTGTGCAGTCCGTGACAGTATCTCCGTGACATCGGGCTCCATGAGCTGATGTAGGATGGCAGCCACTAGCTCTTCTGTACGAGGTGCCCAGCTCAGCCCTTCACTATGTCTCACATAACCATTACCCATGCACTGTCTCCTGGATATGTCAGCAACAATGCTCGGGCCACTACACCCATGAGACTTCCGTAAGAGTGCCCTCTAAGTGGAGGTAGAGGTGGAGTAGGTAGGTAGTCGGACTCCTTGAGCCTGTTTGGTAGGCCTCAGGCCCTGTCTTAGCTCTCTCCCCCTACTCAGGTGCTCTGGGTCTCTCCACCCATAGTAGAGATTAATTACTTTGGGGCAAAACACCTGTTTCCCTCTTCAGTTGTCATTTAACATGTAAATTGTTTGGGGAAGTGTGAAGTCATTAACACCTTACTTACAAAAATTCTCAAAATTAGAGAAACCGAGAAAAGGAAAGTTCAAGCCTTGGGGGATGGAGACGGTCCTTTGAATAGGAGGGGGAGGGTCAAGGAGAGCTGTTTAGAAGAGAAACTATTTTGTGCTTTTCCAGATGTTGTAGGCATGGGCATTAGGTGTAGAACTATTACTTCACATAGCCATATCTACGTTTACTGGTATATTTTAAGATATTTTATATACTTAGAACAATTTTCTTTTCCCTTGCTTTTAACCTCTAGTCTACCAAGAATGTACTGGCTGCTATTATGAATTCTTAATGTATTTTAAATTAAATTAAATTTTTTTGAGAATTTCACTTGTGAGTATTCCATTTACATCCTTTCTTCCCTCCCCCTCCTTCTCCCTCTCCAATTCCCCCAGCATCCCTCGACTCCCTCTCAAATTCATGACTTTTTCTTAATTATTATTGTTATACATAAATGTGTTATGTAAAAAGTATATATGTATGTATATATCTCCTACTGATAAGACTAATGTGTTAGGCATCTCTTTAGAGAAACAGAGCAATTGCATTTATGTATTTTGAGTGAAGTCTTGTTGTTAAAGAATTGACTCATAGAATTGTAGAAGCTGAGGAATTTTAGATCTATAAGGTGAGTCTCGTGCTGAGAACCAGGAAGAGCTGGTGTTGATGTTCCTGTCCAAAGACTGTCTGCCTCTGAGTTCCTTCTTATTTAAGGACCGGTCTTTATACTATAGGGGCTTTCAGCTGATTTGCAGGAGCCTTATTGACTGTATAGAAGGTTTAAGATAAGCTTTATTCAAAGTCTACCAATTTCTATGTTACTCTCACTTACAAGTATGTCTTTCTTGCCGGGCGGTGGTGGCACATGCCTTTAATCCCAGCACTCGAGAGGCAGAGGCAGGCAGATCTTTGTGAGTTCGAGGCCAGCCTGGGCTACAGAGTGAGTTCCAGGAAAGGCGCAAAGCTACAAGAGAAACCCTGTCTCAAAAAAACCAAAAAAAGAAAAAAAAAAAAAAGAATGTCTTTCTTAAGTTCAGTGTGGTAGTATATACTTGTAATCTCAGCATTAGGGAAGCTGTGGATTGCAGCTTCAAACCCAGTCAAGGTTATATGGTGAGGCCCTGTCTCTAAAGATCAAACCAAAAAGCCCCAAACAGCCAACTGACCAACCAAAATGGATAAACAAAAAACCCCAGTACTCTCATAGATGTGTCTAAAATAATATATGATCAGATATCTGGGAACTGTGGCCTACCCAAGCTGGCACATGAAATCAACCATCATAGATGATGTCCCAAAAGGACCTCAATGCGTTTAGTAGTATGCATTCAAATAAAAAAATTCCAAGGCTTTCCAGACACTGGCTTGCTCATTATCTACTACTTACTATAAATTCAGAAAGAGAGTCCTTAAATTTATGGTCACAAGACTTCCTTATACTCTAAAAATTATTGAATATTCCAAAGAACTTCTATTTACAAAGATTAAATGTGTTCATCACACTGGATAATAAAACTAATAAAGTTTTAAATAATCATTAATTCATGTAAAAACAACAATAGCAAATTCGGTAAATATTTATATAAACAACATTTTATACTAACTATATTTCTCCAAAGCAAAGCAAAGCAAAGTAAAAAACTAAGAGTGGCATTGTTTTACATTTTTAGAAGATTGACTTGATGGACATCAACTAGATTTTCATGTTTCCTAACTCACTTAGTTTCTGTCTGTTATTTTGTATGAAGAATTGTATGTAGACAACCTGTCTCTCTTCAGATACATGGTTGGCAAAGAAGTATTTGATTAGCCTTCTCAGAATAGGGTACTCTTCAGCTATACTCTATACCTACAAATACCTGTTGTTTATCTTGTAAGTAAAAATAACATTCTAAGAAAAAGCATCTCCTTGAGCTCCCGAGTCAAACAATTATTCTCAGGAGGTTGGTGGTTACAAGTTCAAGGCCAGCTCGGGCTATATGGCAAGTCCCTGTGTACAAAACCAAGCCAAACAAAACAAAAAGCCCCAAACAGCCAACTGACCAACCAAAACTAACGAGAACAACAAAACAAGACCCCAATGTTTTCACAGATATGTCCGGAATAAGGCTTGAGCAAAGAGCTGGGTCCCAGGGTGCTTTTTGGTTTCTCCTAACCATTTTGACTTCCACCAACTGTTTGCTTAGATTCCATTACCTGCTCACCAGAAGCCTGGCTGAACCCAGACTTACCCTGGTTGGGGGAGCTTTTTCAAAGAGATGTTGGTTTCGACTTTGCAGTTTTTCAGTTTGGGAAGTTCTTCACCACAGTGCCACTTTGAGTCTGATATGGCTTTTAACCTTTCAGCATAGTGTGGGGATATTTCCTTTGGCTATAGAGATTGCTATTTCTTTAAAGATTTATTGTCTAATGGTAAAAGACATAACCTTGGAAAAGTGTTTTGTTTTGTTTGAAAAATAATGGCTCTAAACACAGACCCTTCCTTTTTAAATCCTTTATGGCTAAATACCTAACAACCATATGATGTTGGGTATGTAGTGGTTTTCCATTTCAGTGTTAAAATGTATAATCTACAGCATATCTATCTACATTATCATCTACATTATGTTTATTGTCTTAGAGAAGCTTCATTGTGTTTCTAAGTTGCGGGTAATTGGTAGATATATAAATTCTATTTTATAAAGCAGTTATTTTAATTAAATTTCCTCTTGGGCAGAAAAATGAATTTTGCTTCTATTTGAAGTAATTATGTAAGATAATTGTGGTGATTCGAATGAGAACTATCCCTCATAGGCTCAGGTGTTAGAACACGTGGTATCCAGCTGGTGTGCTGCGTGGCATATGTTATGGAACCTTAGGGCTGTGCCCTTGCTGGAGGACGCGCATCACTGGGCTCGGCTTTGAGAGTTTATAGCCTCACCTGCTTCCGATTGTCTCTCTGCTCTGTGTTTGTGCTTGAGGATGTTGTATCTCAGCTTCCTGCAGGCCACCTGCTGCCACACCTCCCCTGCCGTTATGCACACTCCTCCCATAATCATAAACTAAAATATTCCTTCTTTAAGTCACCTTTGGCCATGATGTTTTACCACAGCAGCAGACATGTAGCTAATACAATAATAACACATGTAGGTGCAGGAAAAGGACCCCATGGTTTCTGGGCTCAGCATTTTCTACCCATACAGGGTAGCTTTCTTTTCTCTCTCTCTCTCTCTCTCTCTCTCTCTCTCTCTATATATATATATATATATATATATATATATATATATATATATACATATACATATATATGTATACACACACACACACACGTATATATATTTGAGGCAGAGTTTCTATGTGTAACAGTCCTAGCTGTCCTGGAACTTGCTTTGTACACCAGTCTGGCCTCGAACTCACAGAGATCCACCTGCCTCTGCCTCCCAAGTGCTGGGATTAAAGGCATGCACCACTATGGCCCAGCGAATTATATTTTAAATTAGTTTTAAAACTAAGTTTCCATATGTTTTCTTCATATATTCTTATTTTAGTTAATCCTCCTTCCCTACCCCATTCCTGTTTAAACCTTGCCCCTCCAGCATTCTCTCCCTCTACTTTTGTATTAGTGATTTTTCTGTTACTGTGATAAAATACCATGACCCAAAGCAACTTAGGGAAGAAAGAGTTCATCATGGCGTTCTGTTCCTGAAGAATAGATGCCGTTACAGAGGTGAAAGCATGACATGGTGGTGGGAGCCAGAAGCAGGTTGATCACATTTTCATCCACACAGGAAGCAGAAAGTGAGAATAGGAAGTGGGGTGGGGCTATAAACATTTAAACCTTCCCCTAGTGGTGTACTTCCTACAGCAAGGTGCTGCCTCCTAAAGGTCTGGTAACTCCCCAAACAGTACCACCAGCTGGGTACCAAATGTTCAATACATGAGCCCCCGGGGGACATTTCTCAGTCGAACCACAACTCTCCCATCGCGTGTGTTCTGCTGTCTCCACTCCTCTTTAGGCCTCCTCCTCCTCCCTTTGCCCCACAATCTCTTCCTAGCTTCCAGATCTCTACAGACATTTAAAGTTATATATACAAATTCAAACAATTGAAGCTATGATCTACATATGTGGCAACTGACTTTTCGAGGTATAGCTTCTTAAACCTGTGGTTTGCAAACCCATATGGGGTCATGTAACTGAATGTGGGGCTGGAAAAAATTGGCAACTGTATAACGTTTCTCAATGTGCAAAACCCAGAAATTAATTCAAAACCAAATGCTTAGTGAAAGTGAGATGTTTCTGGCAGAATCTAATGACTTTAGTGCAGTCTTGATTCTGAACACACAATATACGCACTTTGCACCAAGCTTGCTCTTATACCAACAGTAACAACACACTTGCCCGCAACAACTCAGCTCAGATTCCAGACTATGTTGCATTATAAACAATAGTGTTTTTACTGTTCACACAGAGTTTTCTGCTCTTACAGAAGCATAGTGGTTCAATTATAGACATCATTCCAATCATGTAGCTATCAGATTAGTACATCTTTGGGTCATACCGTATAAGAATATTTGATTTTTAAAATTACTGTTTGAATTGATGACTTAAGTTTCATTAAAAATAAAATGCCCACCCAGTGACTTGGGCTTCAGATTGTGAGTAAAAAATTTTAAGAAGTTCTGCTGTAAAGGACCTCGGAAATGGCCCTTTCCAACGGACATTCACACATCTGCTCTTGAGGTGCTTTGTCTAGGCTCTGGACAGGTACATGAGCTGCCTTTGTGAAACCGTGGGGTACAATGGTCAGGATTGACACTGGCCAGGTTCCCAGCTCTGTGGCATGAGGAGCCTATAACAAGTGTCTCTCAGAACCAAGTCCCGGTTCCTCAGGTGCAGGAAGATCTTTGTGTCAAAGGAATGGAGCCTTGCCAAGCATGATGCCCATGGTGGCTGAGAAGTGGCTCAGTCAGCTTGGTGATTGTGAAGTCCAAAGCATCTCCAGTTCCCTGAATGTGTAGTCAACTCCACACTTACGAAGCCTTCTCTTATTCTGTCTTCTTCTTACCCAGGCCAAGTGAATCCTACTGGATCCCCAAACAAAAATAATAAATAAGCAAACTCTGGAAGAGGCAGACTGGAAGGTATCAGTTTATCTTTCTTCCTTGATTCCAGAATTCCACAGCAAAGATGAAAACTAAGAGATAACACAACACAAACTCAATCAGCAGCAGAAGAGTTGACTCAACAGAAGACCCGTGTATGGGGAAGACTGAGCTTGGGTGTTTTCCCAGAGGGATGGAAAATAAGAGAGTAGATAAAAGTCATCATGGGGGATTTGAAGTTTCCAACAGTGTTGTTCTGGGTCATCCAGAGATTTAGAAAAAGATAAAAGCAATCAGTGGGATTAAAACAAAATCAAATCTCAGAGTAAAGAAATGAGTCTTTAGTTCAGGAAGCCTTCATAAGGAGGGCCCCTGAGTACCAAACAGAATTAATAAAAAAACCAAACAAACAAATAAGCAAACATTACTCAGTGTAGCTTCCTGAGAAGTCTGGACTGCAAGAAGAAAAGAGAAAGTCTATAAGCTTTAGTCAGGGAAGAAATGAACAGATTACCTGTATTGAATCAAAACTGCCAGGAACGGATTATCAGAGAAACTGAAGCACCCAAATATCAATCCAGAGGAGAAAAAATAAAGATAATTGCAGACATGCAAGGACTTAGAAAGCTTACCTCTACTGACTGTTCTTGCCAGCACTGGGGTTTGAACCCAGAGCCTTGGGCATGCCAGGCCAGCATTACACCAATTAAACTATATCCCCAGCACTGACTTATATAAAGAATTATTTAAGGTTGCCATTGCCATAGCAAAAAATAAATGGAAGGGTGCTTGAGTCAAGAGCTAAGAAACTATTACAAAGAAAATGAAGACTATGTTTAGAATCAAGCCACAACAACCCACAGCTGTGTTATTCAGTAGAATCACAAGGCAAACTGGCAACCGACATCTGTGAGCCACACATGAGTGTAAACGTGTAAATTGTAATAATAAATATGTGATTCAAAATTTTTCTGGTAGATATATTTAAAAGGCCAAAAAAAACAGGTAAAATTAATTTTAATAACAAACTATATTTTATCCAATATATTCAGAATATTATCATTTTAAAACACAACCAATGTAATAATTATAAGTCATTGATGTAATTGTTTTCCACACTAAGCCTCTGAAAACCCCTGTGTTTTTAAGACCTGTAGCATATCTCAAAGCAGACCAGCCAGGCAGGTGGTGGTGGTGGCGCATCCCTTTAATCCCAGCACTCCGGAGGCAGAGGCAGGTGGATCTCTGTGAGTTCAAGGCCAGCCTGGTCTACAGAGCAAGTTACAGGACAGTTAGGGCTGTTACACAGAGAAACCCTGTCTTGAAAAACCAACAACAACAAAAGAAAAAAAAGCAGACCAGTCAGATCTTACATGGTCCAAAGCCACATATGTCTGTTTCTGACCCATATCTCAGGCTGGGAGTTCAGATGTTTTTGAGAACATGAAGATGTAGTCAGGGAAGAAAGTATACTACCTCGTCTCATTCTCTGGGTGAGTTGGCAGCAAGATAAAAGTCCTGACAAAAAATGTTAAACATCATTGTAAAACATTAGAGAAAAGTGCACACCCATCAGATAAAATGCAAAACATGAGGATGAAATAAATTAGAAACTATGACTGATAAGAAAAAGTATATGTGTTAGAATTCCATGTACTAAAAAGAATAAGGTAGGTGATAGCAGTAGGCTTCATCAATGCCTCATACCAATGGCCCTTGCTCACTGGCATTTATGGCTTTGTGTAATCCTTTCTTCTTGAGGATGGGCTGAACCTACTGCCTCTGCTGTGATGAACAGAACATGGGAGCAGAAGGCTATCACTTTCAAGATGGAGTTACAGAAAGTTTTGGATTCCTTCTTGGGGAGTGCTCTCTCTCCTCCCCATCTTCCTCACCCTCACCCTCTGCACCACCCCCCAATTCCCTTGAGGGAAGCTAATTGTTATGCCCTGATCAACGCTATGGTGGGGGTCAGAGGGGTCAAAGGACATGGGACAAAGGACTAAGGCACCTAGCATCCACATAAGGGCATTTGAAAGAGACTCCTGCCTCACTTCCAGTAGCATTAAGAAAAGAACTCAGCCTCAGCTAGTAGCTCGACTGCCTCCTGTGAAACCTGGACCCAGGGTCATGCAGGAAGTGGCATCTGAAAGCCATTCACAGAAACCAAGAGGTAGTAAATGCTATTTACTCATTTATTTTATTTATTATGTATATACAGGCCGGGAAAGGGCACCAGATCTCATTATAGATGGTTGTGAGCCACCATGTAGTTGCTGGGGATTGAACTAAGGACCTCTGGAAGAGCAGCCAGATGCTCTTAACCACTGAACCATTTCTCCAGCCCGTAAATACTACTTTAAGCCACTAAGTTTGGGACAATTTTTTAGATAGCAATTGTGGTGATTTAAATGAGAATGCTCTCATTTTGAATATGTTTGAATGCTTGGTTCTCAGTTAGTGGAACTGTTTGGGAAGGATTAGGAGGTGTATGTGTTCTTATTGGAGGGGATGTGTTACAGAGAGTGGGCTTTGAGGTTTCAAAAGCCCTTGCTAGGCCCAATCTCTCTCTCTCTCTCTCTCTCTCTCTCTCTCTCTCTCTCTCTCTCTCTCTCCCCCCCCCCAGCTGCCTGATCTGCAGATCAGGATATAAAGCTCTCAACTACTGCTTCAGCACCATGCCTGTCTGCTTCCCATCATGATGATCATGGACTAACGCTCTAAAACTGTATGCAAGCCCCCAATTAAATGCTTCCTCTTACAAAAGTTGCCTGGGCATGGTGTCTCTTTGCAGCAATGGGGCTGTAACCAAGGCAGAAATAGGTAACTACTACAGGAACTATGCATTAAGAAGCAACACTGTGAGCTAAAACGTAAGAAATCTCCAAGTACAGTACTAGAAGTAGGAATATACACTCATGCATGGACATATGTGTGTGTGTGTGTGTGCGTGCGTGCGCGCGCACACACACACACACACACACACACACATAAACATACACCCCCCTCATAGCTCAGCTGGCCAAATGCCTGAGTTCAGATTCCCAGCTCCCATATCAAAAAATCCGAACAGTGTGTGCACCTGCAGTACCAGCACTGGGCAGAAGGAGCCAGGAGGATCCCTGGGGCTTGCTGGCAACCAGTCTAGCTCAACTGGAAAGTTGTGGGTTCCATGAGAGACTTTGCCTCAAGACTAAGGCTGAGAGCAATCAAGGGAGACACCTGATGTTGCTATTTGGTCTCCACATGTATGCACACACACAGGTGCCTGCACCCCTCCCACAGAAACACACACACACACACACAAAGAAACCCCTACAAAATAAAAACATTCTAGGTAGATAGAGATTTATTGATGTATCACTCTGCATTTCCCTGCTCTCTCCTATTCGCTCTGACACACTGAGGTGAGCCTTTGCCTCCCCTCACCCTCTCTTAACTGCTGAATCAGGAGAATATACATGAGCCAAGTTCCTAAAGGCACAGCAAAGGCATAGACCTGGGCTTGAGGAACGGGTTTGTGATTTCTCGTGTGGAAAGGTCAAAACAGCTCAAGGAGCATTGCAAATGGTGGGGGGTGTACAAGAATCAGAATACCTTTTAATGAAAGTTTTGTGGATAGATTATATTTCTTTGAATTCAACTTTATACAGAGACTGCACTATATGGGAAACTGAGTTTCTTGGAGTGATATATACATACATACATATATACATACATACATATATGTATATAACACACCAATACATACTATGTAAATATATGCAAATATTTAAGTAAATTATAAAGCCTTGTAAAGACGCACTGAAGGGCTTTCTATTCTGTGTCCCCCTGGATTGGAAGTCTCACGAGCAAGCCTGGAATGATAATACAATACTGAAGGCATTCTTTCAGAAAAAGCCCTTTGAGATGTTGACATGGCAGCCAGAAACAGGACATAATTCACATTGACAGCTATGACAAGGACAGGTAGCCCCAGTGGTGTGACATGAGACAGAGCAAGAGAGAAGAAAATGGCAGCTCTCCTGGGTGACTGAGTGGCCTTTCTGTCCGTGCATGGAAGGCTCCTGGAGGCATCCTGAAAACTCACCGGGGTATGGGAAAGTGGAGAGAAATCACATTGTGGCCACAGAACCGTGAAGGCTGCGAGGCGAGGATGCCACTTCTCTAAGGTGACTTCGGCCCCACCCATCCTTCAGGGGGCTCCAAAGACTATCTGTAACAGGTCAGTTCTAGAACTCGGGGAAACAGGAGCTCTCAGATACTCTCCAAGAGTATAAATGGGCAAAAACAAGACAACTTTGCGGAGAGGGATTTGGGTTTTTCAGTCTCTGAGGAAGAGCAGTTCTTTATTTACCCATCCACTCCACATTTCCTGGATGTCTCTCACCCTTTCCCATGAAAACCATACAAAGCTCCAGGGGAGTTCAGTTTTCTCTACAGTAACTATTGCCTGGGGTGCCTCTCTGGTGCCAGGGTTGTGCTAGAAGCCATGGGATTTTAACACCCCGCAGTGTATGTTCTTCTGGTCTGACCAAGGAGAGATGATGATATGTCTGGTGAGCAGTCCGTGACAATGTTGGCTCAGAGCTTTTTTAAACTGACTATCTAAAATTAAAGCTGAGGATTTTTTTCCTACCTCTTCTTTTTTTTTAAGATCTTACTGTGTTGCCCAGGCTGTCCTCTAACTCACATTCCTGCTGGCCAACCCAGGCCTGGCAAACATGCTCCGGCAGGTCTTGCCCTTCTGTCCCCTTTCCCTCTGCCTTGGTAAGAGCTGTTAGGTCACATTCCTAAAGCTAGCCACCAAGGTCTAGTCCCTTAGTGACCACTCCCTCGCCTTGAGGCTGACTACCAAAGGCCAGCTGCCGAAGTATTGAAATCCAGCAATCAAAAGTCCCCTTTGGCTCACCTAATTAACATGCCCAATTAAAATTAAACACCTCATCCTACCACGGGGGGGGGGGGTGTGGGTGGGGTGGTGGGGGTGGTGGGGGGTGGGTGGGGGTGGGGGTGGAGGTGGGGGGTTGGGGGGGTGTCTCCTTTACTTTTATAAACCGCCATTTTCCTATGAGGCACATCTGTCTCCTCTCTATCCAGAGACAGTCCTTTGTCCTGCAGGACACATACCCCTGCCCTCTTTTCCTGGTTTCCTTCCCCTTCTCCCTCTTCCTTATCTCCCGACTTTGTCTCTTACTCCTGCCCTCTGTCCCTCTGGGGCAAATCAAGCTCCTTCGTGCTGAGAACTTGGTCTGGGAACTTGGTCATGGGGATCCTGAGCCCACACTTTTCCTTTCACTGAGCCCAGCTTACTCACCTGTTCTTTGAACAAAGTATCTCTGAGAACTTTGTGTATGTCAGCCTCTGCACTGGGTCCTGGATAGAAATTAAATTTAGCAAAAATCATTATTCAGTCTGGGGCAGTGAAGTGAGCCTGTAATTCCAGCCCTCAGGAGGCTAAGGCAAGAGGATCTCAGGTTTGAGCTGAGCCTGGGGTTACATGACAAGACCCTTATAAGAGAGAGGGATGGGGAGACAGAGAGATGGAGAGACAGAGGGATGGGGAGACAGAGGGATGGGGAGACAGAGGGATGGGGAGACAGAGGGATGGGGAGACAGAGGGATGGGGAGACAGAGGGATGGGAGAGAGAGGGATGGGGAGACAGAGGGATGGGGAGACAGAGGGATGGGGAGACAGAGGGATGGGAGAGAGAGGGATGGGGAGACAGAGGGATGGGGAGAGAGGGATGGGGAGACAGAGGGATGGGGAGACAGAGGGATGGGGAGAGAGAGGGATGGGGAGAGAGAGGGATGGGGAGACAGAGGGATGGGGAGAGAGAGGGATGGGGAGACAGAGGGATGGGGAGACAGAGGGATGGGGGGACAGAGGGATGGGGAGACAGAGGGATGGGGGGACAGAGGGATGGGGAGACAGAGGGATGGGGAGAGAGGGATGGGGAGACAGAGGGATGGGGAGACAGAGGGATGGGGAGACAGAGGGATGGGAGAGAGAGGGATGGGGAGACAGAGGGATGGGGGGACAGAGGGATGGGGAGACAGAGGGATGGGAGAGAGAGGGATGGGGAGACAGAGGGATGGGGAGAGAGGGATGGGGAGACAGAGGGATGGGGAGACAGAGGGATGGGGAGACAGAGGGATGGGGAGACAGAGGGATGGGAGAGAGAGGGGTGGGAGAGAGTGGGAAGGAAGAAGAGAGAGAAATCCACTAATCCAATATAGAGGAGGTAGATACATAATCATCCAAATAAGCATCATTCTGGCAATGGAGGAGGACAACCTAGTGCCCGAGGCTGTGTGAGCTGATCAGGCATGCGATTCTGGCTAATTACATCCCATAGTCTCTGCTCCTCTACCTGAGTACTCTTTGTCTGCTGCAAAGCCCTCAAAAAATCGCAAAATCACAGACAACATCCTTAGTCTCCTAAATCGCCCCTTTCCCTGCAGTGCTGGGGGTGGGGGGCGCATCAGGTCGGGCTTCAGATCCCTGCAGCTGCAGCTTCAAATCTGCACTGTCCCTTTCTCATCTCTTGTGGCACTCTGACCTCTCTGGACTCACTTTCTCAACTGTAAAATGGGAATAACGTGCCCAGCCAACATACCTAAGCAATAAATGCCTGCTATTTTTAGTTACAACTCAGACTTACCGTCTGTAAATAATATGGAATTCTGAACCCATGAAAATGGAGCTGTTTGTCTGGCATTTAGATGCATCTCTGATTGTTTTTTTAACATTATAGTTATGAAAATTTTCTTGATATAAGAAAAAAAAAGCAAAGA
Source organism: Peromyscus eremicus (assembly GCF_949786415.1). Classification (NCBI taxonomy): domain Eukaryota; kingdom Metazoa; phylum Chordata; class Mammalia; order Rodentia; family Cricetidae; genus Peromyscus; species Peromyscus eremicus. Next base: position 66,373,071 of record NC_081418.1, on the reverse strand, counting down.
AAATATGTTTATAAAAGAAAAAGGCAGGAGCTTCGGCGCATGCATAGAAGGATCATTTGATGAAGGAGTTTCCGGCACATTAGCTGTATATTCTGGCAACAGTCAAGGGAGTGGGGGCTTTTAAGTATCCTGTGTTTCTGGAAAGGCAGAGTCAGGCTTTCTGTTCCAGGAAGAGTGACGTTAGATGGTTCATTACATCCAGTAAGGCTATTATCCTCCCTGTCAGAGCTCTCTGGAGATGCTGGGCCACCAGTCCCATCGTATTCTTGGCTCCCAGCTAGCTGTCTATGACACCTCAGTTTAACCCAGAAAGCAAACTGTGGCCAATAAATCTACCAGATTTTGAAGAGTTCTTGGGAAGGGGTCTGTATGTGTGTCCAAGTGACCCATCCAACTGAATGGTCAAGGGAGTCCAACACCCTCAAGTTGGAGGCTCAGAGGCACGGATGGAGCAGTGTTTGCATATCCTCACCCTGCAGGCACCCTCCAGCTTTGCAGCAAGCTCTGAGGGTCAGCTTGTTTGTGTTGTTTCCCGAGTGTGACACTTCAGTGTCATATGCATCCCTACCGCAGCACAGGCATTCTTTTCCCTATCTTTTTATCACATTTATTTACTCTCTGTGTGTGTCCGTGTGTGTGTGTCTGTGTGTGTGTGCTCACACCACTGCATGCTTGTGGAGGTTAGAGACATCTGGTGGGAGCAGTTCTCTCTTTCCACCGTGGTGGTTGCAGGGCTTGGATTCACTTCAACATACTTAGTGGTCAGTGCCTTTCCCCTTACCAGCTGTGCCATCTTACGAGGTTCCTCCCCCTCTTCATGTGAGAGGATGGAATGAGATTCAGAGAGGCCAAGTTCAAGGCCGTCCACGATACGATGTTTTCCTACATTTACCATTTTAACCTTGTGTGTCTGTATGTATGCAGGTGCACACACGCCTAGGTACACATATGAGGTCAGGGGTGAAAGGATGATAAATGGCGCTGGTTGGGGCACTAGTTGTGGCACACGGTGCTGGTTATCTTGTGGAAAGGTCACGGTCACAACAGAACCCAGTGTTAGTTTTCAGGGCTTTATTAGGAGGGAAAGGGGGGAGGGGAAAGAGAGAGGAGATCCAGGCCTGGAGAGGGAGAAAGATGGTGGGGTGGGGGGAGAGGGGAGCAGAGAAGATCAGGGAGCAGAGAGCAGAGAGAGAGGGTGGGGTCTGCGTCTGGCTTTTAAGGAGCAGATTGTGTGACCATGCCATGTACGTAGTCGCCAGCGCCCCCTAATGACGTAAAACGCAAGACTCTGAGCTGCGCGTGTGCAGGAGTGAGGGCGGGATCCTAACAAGAGGAGACACTTGAGGAAGTTGGTTCTCTCCTTCCACTATGTGGGTTCCAGGGTTTAAACTCAGGTCATCTCTCTGAACCATCTCTCTGGCCCATGGCCAGCGATGTCACCAGTGTTTAAAACAAGATTTCTCAACTTTGGCATCATTGGCAGTTTAGGCCAATGATTGTGGTGGGAGAGCATGGTAGGATGTTAAGCAACATCTACTTACATACTCTTCCCCCCATTTTTGTAACCCCAAATGCCTCCTATGGGGGATAAGAATGACGTTTGGTAGAGAAGTACTTTCTAAATTTAGCCTTTCTGGTGCCAAAGCCCTTGACCATCCACAGTTGTGTGGCTGTTCACATATACTGCATGGTTCCTTTATTTTAAACAGAAATTCAGAGGTGCGGTGGGCCGGGCCAGGTGCAGTGGGTAAAGATCAGTACAGAGTGTGTGGTCAGCACCCACCCCACACAGATTAACATAAAAAAGAAATGCAAGCAAGCTTTCTCTTTTAAAAAACTAGGCCCATTCACTCCCACCCCTAATGCCCACTGGTTTCCTGGTCTCCCTAAATTTTGCCATAATCTCTTCCCAAACTAGGGACAAGGCCAAGGCCCCTGAGATGCCCCCGTGTGTGCCTCTCTGCATGTTTGCCGGCCATACAGACTCTCTGTTTTTCCAATATGGACCCTGTTTACAGATGCAGTGTTTCTCCTGGATGCAAGACAACAGCAGACTTATTTTCTTGCTTATTACTAATATATGAGTAAGTACTTTAAAATGTATAACTACTTCAATTTCCATCCACCAGGGAAAGAGTTCTGACAAGACATAATGGCAAAGGAACAAATACCATTGAAAAGTCAGGCTGCTCTGAAAAAATCAGAATAAGCGCTCTGCATTGACTCATATGATAGCAAATATCCAGCACTTGGGATATCCCTAGTCTCAACAGAGGGGCCTGGAAGTGAAATACACACTGGGTTCCAAACTCACCATTTCTTATTAATCAATATGTCTAATCAGTTACATGATAAAATGATACTTGGGGTGTATTTTATTATGTAAAATATGTCATTAAATATTTATCTATCTATCTATTATTTATTTATTTATTTATTTATTTATTTATTTATTTATTTATTTATTTATTTATTTATTTTGAGGCAGGGTCTCACTATGTAGCCTTGGCTGGCCTGGAACTAGCTATGTAAATGTGGCTGGCCTTGAACTCGTAAAGATCTGCCCGCTTCTGCTTCCTGAGTGTTGGGATTAAAGGCATGACCAGCACAGAGAGGCTAGACTACTACATGTTGTAGTTCCGCACACATTCCTTCCTTGACCCACACATGTCCCCCCACCACAAATTAAATACATTAATTTTAGAATTGGAAACAAAAGCATAAGTAAATACATGGGTTATTTTTTGATTTGACTGGTATTTCATTGACTAACTGTACTGTCCCTTACTAAGACAAGAGGTTTGAGACTGGGTACTTCATAGAGAAAAGAGGTTTATTAGCTCACAATCCCTGGCTTCATTGACTCATGGCAGATGGCATCATAGTGGGAGTGCAAGTGAGAGGAAGTGATCATGTGGGAAGACAGGGAGCTAGAAAGAGAGCCTGGGGATTGACTAGGGTCATAAGCGCTTATCTATCTCTTCAGTGCCCCCAATGATGTGAGGACCTGCCACGGGCATCCCTTCTTAAATCTCCACCTCTTTTAACATTGGCTCACTGGAGACTAAGCTTTCAACACATGCATCTTTGGGGGGCGGTCACACACATCCAAAACATCACACATGTCTTGGGTGTACTTTCTATACCAGCTCCCTTAGTTACACATTTCCCAACAAAACATCACTTGGAAGAAGCCCTGAGAATCCTGCCTTGAACACGTACCCAGACCTTAAGGACCTTGAAAACGCACCTGCTCAGCCTGCTCTTGAGAAGACAGGAACACACTTTACTATTAAAGAGGCTTTGTGTGTAGATGAGCTGCACATCAAGTTCTGGAGATGATGAGCAGAAAGGAGTGGCCTTATGAAGGTCCACTTGCACAGCTGGTGTCTGCCAGCATCTGTGAACCCAGAGGCAGAGAGGCTTCCTCCAGTTCCTAAGTGCTGAGAGAGCAGCCTTGAGAGCTTCTGTAGATGATGTGCTTCATGCTGAACATCTGCCTCCTTTCTGCATCTACTATGTGAATACCAGGCTTTTTGTTTGTTTGCTGTTTGTCTTTCAGATCCAAACCCCAGCATCTGCCATAGAAATTTTGTCTTGGTTCATAACTGCTTTTGAGTATGCAGGGGCATGTGCCCCAATCATGATCAATGAAACATGACCATAACTTGGTTCGGAGCTTCAGAACAAGTCTTTGGCTGGTAGGATGTGATTCAAAGAAGGCTGTTTTGGTTTTGTTTTATTTTTCTGGATACTATGGTAACTGCCATATCTGCCCTACATCCAGACTGAGGAGGAAATCCCCTGGGTGAAGTGGGCAGAGCAAGAAGACACACGTGAGTTTTTGATGACATATTTGAGCTCTGATGTAAAGCAGCATTAATGTCATTGTAGTGACACATTTCACACTGTGTGTGTGTGTGTGTGTGTGTGTGTGTGTGTGTTAGTTTGAATGTAATTGGCCCCCATAATCTCAGGGAGTGGCACTATTAGGAGGTGTGGCTTTGTTGGAGGGCATATGGCCTTATTGGAGGAAGTGTGTCACTGTGGGGGCGGGCTTTGAGGTTTCCTATGCTAAGGATACTGCCCAATGTCTCAGTCAACTTCTTGATTCCTTCTGGTCAAGATACAGCCAGCACCACATCTGCATGTATGCCACCATGCTCCCATCATAATGATAATGGACTGAATGTCAGAAACTGTAAGAGAGCCACCCCAATTAAATGATTGCTTTATAAGAGTTGCTGTAGCTCTAGTTTTCCTGGTCCTGCCTGGCCCACGATCAGGACAAATCTCTCTCACCCACCAGTCCCGCAGCCGCTCAGACCCAACCAAGTAAACACACAGCAACTTATATTACTTATAAACTGTATGGCTGTGGCAGGCTTCTTGTTATCTAGTTCTTATATCTTAAATTAACCCATTTCTATAAATCTATAAGTGGCCACGTGGCTCATGGCTTACCAGTATCTTGACATCTGCTTCTCATCGTGGTGGCTGGCAGCGTCTCCTGACTCAGCCTTCCTGTTCCCAGAATTCTCTTCTCTCCTAGTCCCACCTACACTTCCTGCCTGGCTTCTGGCCAATCAGTATTTTGTTTATTAACCAATCAGAGCAACACATTTAACATACAGAGCATCCCACAGCAATTGTTTAAGTGCTTTTGAATCAAATTTCTCTCATTGCAGACCAACAATCCTTGCAGACAACGGGAAAATAATTATTCTACCTGCCAAGTGAATTTGGTTAATAGTTTTGAGGAAAATGTGTTTATGCATTTTTCAGTAAATCATTTGTGGAGTGTATTTCATAGAAAAGAAGTACATTCAAACAGAGTTTGTAATTCCTAAGGAAATATAAAATAAATACCTAAGTAAATATTATATGAAGCATGACAAGTCACTTGAGAAGCTACAACATAGTGCTGGTGTTAGATGAATTGTTTTATACAAATGCTTTTCTGAGCTCATGTTATTTGGGATACAAGTTATTTCAAAGCCCACAACAGTCACTTTCACATCGCACTGTCCAGAATTGGGGCATACACTCACTCAAGCTTAGAGCAGTCACAACCAAAGAAAAACACCCACCATGACTCAGTGAGGCTCTAGATGCAGCCAGAACGTGGTTTGAAAGGTCTGAGTCTTTTGGAGAGGCCCTAATCTCATGCTCATTAAAGTAATGGCTGCTTATGATTTGGGAGTGCTGTGGTTGAAGGTGTTGGACACAGTTGGGTAGTCCAAAGAAGCACATTCAGCCTTCTTGACCTTGAGCAGAGTTCTTATGACTTCCCTTCACTCTTAGCTGGGAGGTGCGTATGCTACCTCCTCATTAAAGAAGAAGCAGATCTGCTATGGGGTAAACAAGCAGGTTTTCTGACATCCATTAGCTCACTGTATAATTAGATATTTTGCTGTGTGGTGTGGGAGAGGATGGGATAGGCCACAGGCTGCCACACTGCCACATCACATCAACAGAGCCAGGCTCCCAGAAAGCAATTTTTGATCTGTAGACACATTCTGTCTTTTAAATCCATAACTTCATTCTCGGAATTTCTCTAAAAGGTAGGAGTGGGAAGATCATTAAAATAGAGATCCATTAAATCTCCTTAGGACCTACCTTAGCTGATGGTATTGCTACTTTCAATCCCATTAATAACTATGAGTTAACTACTGTGAACTTCATTTTAAAATGAAGAATTAGGGGTTGGGGGGATAGTTCAGCATTAAAGAGCACTGGCTGCTCTTCCAGAGGACCCAGGCTTGTTTCCCAGCACCCACATGGCTGCTCACAACCCTCTGTGACTCCAGTTTCAGAGGATCCAATGCCCTCTTCAGGCACCAGGCATGTAAGTGGTGCCTAGATATGTATTCAGGCATGCAGACAAAACACTCATGCAAATAAAATAAAATAAAATAAAATAAAATAAAATAAAATAAAATAAAATAAAAAAACCTTTTTAATGAAGAAGCAAAAATTTGAAAGGTGAGGGTATTTGCTTAGGAAAGAGCTACTAAATGGGAGAGACAATATTCCAACCTCTTTCCTTGTCCTGAAAGTGCAGTTATTTCTAGGGCAGCAAAAATTTATTAAGATCATGCTCATTTTCATACTTTTCATAGTTTTCACAATGATCACCTTGGGAAATTCATGATTTTATATTAATAATCATGGAACAGCTATTAGGAAAACGTACATAATATCAAATTAAATAGAACTTATTTATATGTATTTATCCTAAAATTACAGCTACATGGAAAAATACTAGACGGAAACAGTGAATAATGGAACATATTTTTAGAAGGTAACATTATATAGGCAATTTTATTCTATTTAACTCTGATTATACATTGGTTTTATTGTTGTTTCGCTGTTATTTTGCTGTACAGTTTTTTTTTTTTTCAGCAAGAAAAATACACATGTAGTGGTGCCGGGGACTGAACTAGGGTCCTGTGCATGGCAGGCAAGTATCTTTTCATTCACCATTCTTCCCAGGCCCTTTTCACTTTTGCTTGGAGTGGTGTCTTTGTAAATAGCCCAGGTTAGCCTTGAACTTTTGTCCTTCCTACCTTAGCCTCCCAAGTATCTGAGATTCCGAAGAGCCTGACACTCCCATAGGTGAGGTGTGCACCAGTCCCTGTGTGTGGGCACTGACTGATGTGCACGGAATCTCAGCGAAACTGTACTTTCGGAATCAGCACCAGAAAACCACCCTTAATTCTTAAAGAAAAGGACTCCAGGTATTCATAGGCTTTACACCAGTGGTTCTCCACCCTCCTAATGCTGCGACCCTTTAATACAGTTCCTTATGTCGTGGTGACCCCCAACTGTAGTGCGAATTCTAATTGGTCTTTATAATAAAAATCTGGAGTCAGATATCAGGATGAAAGCTGAAAGATCAGAGAAGCAGAGCCGCCAGCCATTAGAAAGATTTCTTACTTCTAGGAATCCTCAGACTGAAAGGGGCAGAGCTCCTGTCTCCACTGGCTTTATCATTTCCTCTCTCTGCCCAGCCATATCACTTCCTATTTTCTCCTTTTTTAAGGCATGATTTAAGGCATGATTTAAATCTCCATGATTTAAGGCATGTGCCTCCCAAGTACTGGGAGCAAAGGCATGAGATCCCAAGTTCTGGGATTAAAGGTGTGTGCCACCAATGCCTGGCCTCTAGTGGCTAGCTCTGCACTCTACCTCTAGGCAAGCTTTATTTGTTAGAGTACAAACAAAATATCACCATACACAATCATAAAATTATTTTCATTGCTGCTGCATAACTGTAATTTTTTACTGTTATGAATCATAATGTAAGTATCTGATATGCAGTATATCTGATACGCGACCCACAGGTTGTGACCCACAGGTTGTGACCTGCTGTTTTACACTAAGTGCACACTCTTCACAGACATGTTTATTTGCGGTTCCACACTCACTTCATTGTTTTAAGCATCTACAAGAGCAAGAGCATCACAGTTTCTTTCCCTGAAGAGCTGACTTCCTCTGAACATGGCATCTGGTTGCTGAGGGTCAACAGGGGATTGGGACCAAAGCACTTCCTTTCGATGGAACCCTATGGTCCATGTCTCAAGAATACTGTGGGAGAGATGAAAAGACTTTTCACTTCAAGGAAAGGCAAACACACACCCTTCTGTAGGTTTCTAGTTTCCATTCCTGTAAATAGAGAAAGGTCAAGGGACCTGGGCCCCAGCAGGATGGGTATAGACAAAGGAGGCCACTTCTTCAGTCTCCTCTTATATCATGGTGGAGCTGATGAGACTCTAAGGAACTGGGGCATATATTAAAGAAAAAAAAGGATAAAATAAAAGTCACATAATTTGTAACCTTGGCAACTTGGTAGTTTTAAAGGAGACAGCATATTTCTACTGTCAGGTGGCTGTATGAGTCTTTCTAGGACTGGGCCCTGAGCAGTCATGTCTACTAGGCCTGATGTGGTCAGCCCCTGTTAATGTTCACTCTCTGCGATTCCTTTTATGCTTGTAACAAGTATTTGAAGGCCAACTTGCCGCTAGCTGCTGAGGCAGGCACAGGAAGATGAACACATAAAGACTCTTCACACTGTGGTGTGTACAGTCCTCGAGGAGGCAGAAATTGATCAGAAAACAGTGAATATAATCTCAACCGAGGCCAGTGCTATCGAAATAAACAAACAGCCCCCAAACAAAACAAACCTCCCAGTCTCAACCAGAGCGATGACACACTGTATGTGGGGACTTCCCTGAAGAAGGGATGACTGAGTGAGGCCTGGGATGAGTCACAGCTAACTAAGGGAAGGGAAGGAACAGCACATGCTGGGAAGAGAGAGGGAACACCATGCAGCAGGACCCATGTCAGGAAGGAACAAATGCTGAGGCAGGCCAGTGTGGAGAACCGAAGAGGGGGAGGGGCAGGTGGCACAGATGAGGTCGGAGGGTGCCAGGTCATGTGGAGTCCTGAGACCCCTTCACAGAGGTTGTGTCTTCATCCTGAGAGCAATAGGAAAGCATGGCAGAGTTCTATGACCAGAGGTTTGGTAGGTGCCTTTTTTTTTTTTTATCATTTGCTTTAGAGTAGAAAATGGCTTATTGGAGTGTCTTGATACTTTTCTATTGCTGTGATAAGATACCATGACCAAGGCAGTATAGAAGAAAGAGTTTATTTGGGGCTTACAGTTTTAGAGGGGGAGTGAGGAGTATGGCAGCTGGCAGACAGGCATGGTACTGGAATAGCAGCAGAGAGCATACATCTTGATGAGAGGAGAGAGAGAGAGAGAGAGAGAGAGAGAGAGAGAGAGAGAGAGAGAGAGAGAGAGAGACTGGGGATGGTGCAGTCTTTAGAAACCTCAAAGCCTCAAAGCTCACCCCCAGTGACACACCTACTCTAACAAGGCCACACCTCCTAATCCTTCCCAAACGGTCTGCCAACTGGGGACCAAGTGTCTGAATTTGTGAGCCTACATGGGCCATTCTCATTAACACCACCACAAGAAGAATAAAGGTAATTCCTGATCTGTTACAGTTTTCCAGGAAATAAATGGTGGATACGGAAATGAGAATTTAGGAGACTCATGAAGTGCTATGGATTCATGTTCCGTTACTTAGTATAGATTGAAACTCATCAAAGAGGATGTATCACATAAAAACCCTTTTCTGCTAATATATTTGCTATGGACCTTGAAGAAGGAAGGAAGGAAGGAAGGAGGAAGGAAAGGATGGAGGAAGGGAGGAAGCTGGGCCTGGGAATTAGCTCAGGGGATAAAAGTGCTTGCTGCTCAAACCTGAGTTCCAGCCCATGTGCTGTCCCATATTAATAATCCCAACACTCCTATAACAAGATGGGAGATAGAGACAGGGTGGTAACCCGGAAGCTCAAGAACTAGCCAGCCTGGAGTACACAGCACAAAGGAAGGCCCTGCCTCAACAAGGTGGAAGGCGAGAAGAGAATCAACTCTTCAAAGTTGTCTTCTAACCTCCACATACATGCCATCACTCAGAGACAAAGCTCTATTTCTCTCTCTCTTTCTCCTCTCTCTCTCTCTCTCTCTCTCTCTCTCTCTCTCTCTCTCTCTCTCTTTTATATATATATATATATATATATGAATATATGACTATAAAAGGTGCTATGGCTTGGTTCATTCAACTTGCAGAACTGAGATTGAACCTAGGACCTTGTACATGCTAGGATGCTAGGCAAGTACTTTTCCAACAGTTATATCCCTAGCTAACTCACTCAGTTTCTGACCCAGCTTCCCTCTCATGTGCCTTTCAATAGCACAGAGACCAGAAAGAACAGAATTGCATTCTTTTCTAGGCCTCTCTTGCAGCTAGATTTGCAGATGTGATTTGGAATGTATATGTCAGGTGCATTCCTGTAGAGCCGGGCCTTAGAAACGGTATAATAAGGAGAACAGCAGAATCTGAAGCACACATTCTGCTGGTGTGGCTTGTAACAGAAGGAGTGTCCTGGCATTTCTGCCAAATCTTTCTGATTTGACAGGCAGACTCCTGATGGTGGCAGGGGCAGCAGCAGTCTTGGCAGCTCAGGTTGGCAGAGCCTGGCAAACAATGCTTTCTATCATTCACGTGGGCTGTTCCTAGTATTTACAGTAGATAACTGAGATGTGTGTGTTCTCAAGTTGCTACTTAGAGATCATTCAGTGCCCCTGGGGTAGTTCAGTCCTGAAGGAAATTCTGTCCTTTTCTGTCCCTCTGTCCCTGTGATGTTCATTTTTATGTGTGTTCCCACAGTATAACAAGCTTAAGAGCCTGGTTCTGCCAAATGCTTGGGAGAAAGTTCTGCTGTTGTTCCTAAAGGTGAGCAAGCTAGAACATTCCAGAAGTGTTAAACATCTGATTTAACACATGACTCATTTAGAATTCGAATGAACCTTGACCTTAAGTTGCACAGATAGTATCTAAGTACACTAAGCAGGAACTGTAGCTAAACCAGGAACTCTAACAACATAGCAACTTCCTGTACAAGGATAGCTTTACTGTAATAAGCTCAAATTTTAAATCAGTTAAAAGTGTCAACAAAGCCACGCCGGAAGAAGTACCTCTCTGTTTCTAATTCTCAAAAAAATTCATCTTTTCTTCTGAACATATTTTTGGTGCCTCTCTCAGGACAGTTTCCAGTTTGTATTGTAGTTATTTATATACGTGTTTGATCTGCCCAATGGAGGTAACTGTAAGAAGCAATAAAGGCAGGAACACCCTCTGACCCATCTTCGTATGTCACAAAGTGCCTGCTAAGAATGGTCTCTTACACAAGGGTGGTTCATGATCTATATTTAATCAAGGAATAGACGAATTCTTGCACATTTTTTTTTGTGTGTGATGAGCTTACTAACACTTTTGAAAGAGAGCTTCCGATGTGATCCTATGCAACAAAAAAAATACTTTAATTCATTTTTTCACATAAAAGTGAAGGAGGGTGATGAGTAGGAACAGGCTAGCGTCACTGCTTTGGACATGCTTCTCTCTCTCTCTCTCTCTCTCTCTCTCTCTCTCTCTCTCTCTCTCTTTTTCTCTCTTCCTTCCTTTCTTTCTTTTTTTTTTTTTTGAGACAAATTCTCACTATGTAGCCATAGCTGACCTGGAATTCACTCTGTAGACCAGACTGGCCTCAAACTCACAGAAATCCACCTGCCTCTGCCTCAAGCGCTGGACCAAGAAAATGCTTTCAGCTTCCTTAGATGACGGGTATGGCAAAAAGAATTTAAGAGATCAGGAGATTGAGCCTCTGGGCTGTGCGATTATGATAAAGATGCCGAAACTCTGGTTTTAGGATCTTCCCCTTCTATAAAAGAGATGAGATTGACATCATCAATCAACTGTTGTTCCCTCCCACACGTGGTCACCGCTGGAGACTGGGACTGTTAGGGACCTTTCAGCCCTCGGATGGGGATGTTCATGCCCTTTAGCCCTGGAATGGTCCTTCAGCACCCCTTACAGACTCATGAGTTCTGTCAGTAATAGCTTCCCAGAACACAGTGTTAAGAATTCTGGACATTCACCTTAGCTCAGTGGTAGAGTGCTTGCCTAGCAAATGCAAGGCCCTGGGTTCGGTCCTCAGCTCCGGGGGGAAAAAAACCAACCAAACAAAAAAGAATTCTGAGCCCTATTTGAACTTGGTGATAAAGCCAGCTTTGACTTATTCCTGTTGTCTGCCATGAATCAGGGACAGGAGTAGCTGCAAACAAAACATGCAGGCCAATGCCTGCTCCTCAGGAAGACAGTGAGCCCATGCAGGCCAATGACTGCTCCTCAGGAAGACAGTGAGGCCATACAGGCCAATGCCTGCTCCTCAGGAAGACAGTGAGGCCATGCAGGCCAATGCGGGCTCCCCAGGAAGACAGTGAGGTCATACAGGCCAATGCCTGCTCCCCAGGAGAACAGTGAGCCCATGCAGGCCAATGACTGTTCCCCAGGAAGACAGTGAGCCCATGCAGGCCAATGCGGGCTCCCCAGGAAGACAGTGAGGTCATACAGGCCAATGCCTGCTCCTCAGGAAGACAGTGAGCCCATGCAGGCCAATGCCTGCTCCCCAGGAAGACAGTGAGCCCATGCAGGCCAATGACTGTTCCCCAGGAAGACAGTGAGCCCATGCAGGCCAATGCTTGCTCCCTCAGGAAGACAGTGAGCCCATGCAGGCCAATGCCTGCTCCCCAGGAAGACAGTGAGCCCATGCAGGCCAATGACTGTTCCCCAGGAAGACAGTGAGCCCATGCAGGCCAATGCTTGCTCCCTCAGGAAGACAGTGAGCCCAATGCAGGCCAATGCCTGCTCCCCAGGAAGACAGTGAGCCCATGCAGGCCAATGCTTGCTCCCTCAGGAAGACAGTGAGCCCAATGCAGGCCAATGCCTGCTCCCCAGGAAGACAGTGAGCCCATGCAGGCCAATGTGGGCTCCCAGGAAGACAGTGAGGTCAGAAGCTTATTTTGGTAGTGCACACATGCTGAGACACTGCACAAATGGCTCTTACACAATTATATTTAATCCTTAGACAGCCTCGAGAGATGGTATTATTTCAGTTCCCATTGTGCAGATGGGGCTTAGGAAAGCAAAATTTACCCTAGGTTCGTGGCCAGAATCCTATCCCTAAGCAGATATTCCTGCTGCCTCCTGATCTGTGGCATAGGTTATGTGCTAAGCAAGTAGTTTTCAGCCAGGACCAACTCTGCCCTCCAGGGGTCTTTTGACAATGTCTGGGGGATTTTTGGTTGCTACCTCTGGGTAGGACAGAATGTTCTTTATGTCTGGTGGGTCGAGGGTAGAGATGCAGCTTATAGGTACTAGATATCCCTACCTACAAACAAAGAAAGTTCTTGGGCCCCAAATGTCAATCACACTGAGGTTGGGAACTCTGTTTTAGTCTATATGGCAATTATTTTCAGACTGCAAAACTCTTGAAGTAGCCCAATAAATACAATGACTATTTTCACTTCACAAAGTAGGAAAGGTGATCGCTTAACAACAAGACAAGAACCTGGGGGTCCAATTCTAGAAGCCCATGTAGTTCTTGCCTACACTCCAGTCTGATCAGCCTTTTTTTACTGTGAAAACATGCAAAGCCAGGCAAGCACCTGCTCGCCTATGAGGAGTTTCAGAAGCTGAAGACATTCAGTCAGACCAGCGAGATGGCTCAGGGGGATAAAAGACACTTGGCACTGAGAGTGAGCTTGATCCCTAGGACCCACACGGCGGAAGGTGAGCACCAACTCCTGCAAGTTGTTCTCTGACCTCTACATTTACGCAGCAGCAAACATACACACACACACACACACACACACACACACACACACACAAAATCGATAAATGTGAAAAAAGAAAAGCACTAAGCCAACTGCAGAAAATCCCCCACGGTGGTGGAGCATCTACAAGGATCAACAGTATTTGTTCAACTGTTCACAGAAAAGAGCTCTAGCAACTTACTACGCAACCATTGATCTTTCTCTAGTACATTCAGATCATTGCGCTAAAATAAGACTGTGAAGAAAGCTAATTTTAGGACAGTAACGAGCTTTTGCAAGATAATTAACTCTGCGTGGGTTTCAACTTTAATCTTTCCCCTCTTGATTTGTAGGAGCGGGAGCTCCTGGAAGCTTATTTAGAAGAGGAAGTGGAACCGAAGAGACTCACTTAGATTCCTCTTTCTCGGAGGCAAGGCAATCTGAATATGAACAAATCTCTCATCCTGTCTCATTAACTGCCTCCAGGACCAACCGGAACACACAGGCAGCCTGGAAGAAACAGAAGAAAAAGCCAGGCACCGGATGCCAGTTTGAACAGCAGTAAAACCATAGCTGTCTGTCCAACCTGTGGCTACCAGGCCATTTGGTACAGGCTACAGCTTCATTGGACTCGGGGTAGTTATGAATCAGGCCCAACACAATGTAAGTGTGTATGTATCTAGTTATATATGATTGTACAATCTCCAGTGTGAACTTTGGAGATGATAACCACCGTTTGCCAAGTCCAAAGGTTGGATTCCCCTGCGGCGAAGACATTCCTTTGGGATAAAAGGCTTGTCTCTGATAAGAAAGTGGATCAGGATGCAACAAGGTGGTTTGGAAGTGGGGAGAGGAAAAGGAAAAGGGAGGATGTCTTGGCGAAGACACTAGAAGTAAAATGAGAGTGGCTCAGGCGCCTGAGCTGGGCGTGGGCAAGTTTGCCTTGGGTTCCCAGTGGTCTCTGCGACTATAAGGCCTGCTCCTCAGCTGGTACTCTGCCAGGCTTGGGGTAGTATAGGAATACCCGTGTCCTTCATACTGAAATCTCCAACCTGAGTGCTAAGGCTCACAGCCTCTAGGGATTCTGAGGTCCTAACCAAGCATTCCCCACCCCCAACCCCCGCCACCTGCCAGAGCCAAAGCAGACAGCCCCAGAGAGTCCGCATCAGCGATTGTTCCAGAGAGCGAATATCCAAGCGTGGTGAATGAAACGTAGTTTATATAGTTGTGGAAAGCGCCTCAGAAACCTTAATATGGGGTCAGACTGACAATGTCTAGTGCCATCAGTGGCGGCTGGCGCGAGTACTTGGCATTCTGGAGCGCCTAGAGTGTCAGCAGCTGAGCCAAAAGACCCAAACTGCCCTGCTCGGTGAGGCAGGCCAGGAGGATCTTAGAGAGGTTAGATACATCACGTCTGCAGTTCCTAGTGCCGGGAAAGCTCTTCCTCAGACTAAGAGTGGCAGCGCCCTTCCCGCTTCGTGAGCCTGTTTCAGAGCCTCCTCCTAGAGGCCCTAAGGGACCTGGGCTGTTCCCATCATTCACTCCTTCCAGTGTTCTGCGTGGCCCTGTCTCAGGGATAACAGTTCACCAACGTTTTCTTGATTATATGTGTATACTCTCTTTGGTTTATCGTCTGCTTCCTTTCTAAAATGTAGGTTCCGAGAGGGCAGAAACCTTGTGTGCCTTTACCGCAGGTGCAGGGTCGCATCTGCTTCTGGCATTCATCATTCCCTGCCCACCGCGCCACCTGAGGCGCTAGACTCATGTGCGGTCTGCAAATTGACCTCTAATTATCAGTGGCTAGCATCCAAGCTATGATTCTAGCAAGTGGGCCGTGAAGTCGATGGGTCTGGCCATCTAGCCCGAGGCTCCTGCGTTTTAATCGCCAACTACATTGCATCTTCTTTCCTGGCTCTTGAACGGGGACTGTAAGAACAAAATAACCCTTCTTCCCTCACCCCTCCACTGTACCCCCGCACCAATTTGCACAACTGCTTCTGGAGGCCGGGCTCCCAGTGTCTGAACCTAGTCTCCCACACCAATTCTTCTCCTCGACCTCGTGTGCCTACAACCCCCTCGGCTCGCCACACATTTCGCCCTTATTTATCCTCAGGCTTTTCAGTGGTCTAGTGATCCTCCTCTGTTGGATTACTTTAGTCCCCTGGAATCTCCTTAAAAACAGCTCCTTCCGCGCGGACCTTATCTTCCTCCTAGTCATTCAATAAACATTTACTGCGAGCCTACCCAGCGCACACTGCTCTGGGACGCCCGGAGCTCCTGCCCCGCCCAGCCACACCTACCACCACCCTCCGCTCCTCTCCACGCCCTGAACCCTGGGTGGCGTCACGGAATCCGCCTGCAGCTTCCAAGTGCAGCGCCCCACCACCTTTCCCCGGATGACTCCTGATTGGTGGGAGTGGGAGCCACTCTGCTGCGCCCCCCACTTCCCATGTTGCTCCGCCCCCAGGGAAGACTCAGGCTCCTCCTCCTAACTCCCTCCCCTCGCTCCAGCGTCTCAGCTAATCGCCCCGCGGCGCGCGCCCTAAAGTTCTGGGCAAAGTACTGAGAACTGGTCGCGGGATCATACGCCGGCCAGTGGCAGAGGACCAGGGACCCCTGCGCCAGGAGAGCCGGTGCGCAGCGCGGGCTTCCGCCCACCATCTGTCGGCGAGTGGCGCTCGGCGCCCCAGTCTCCTGCGGCTGGTGTTGGAACTGCCGTCGGCTGAGCCTTGCAGGGACCCGAGAAGCCGGGTTTGTGTCCTTCCCAGTCTGAAGCCTGCACCAGGGAACCAAGCAGTGTCCTCAGTTGCGGAAAGCTCAGGTGAGCAGCAAGGCGTCCGCCAGGCTGGAGTTGAGGTGTGGTGGAGGCCCGGGGAAGGTTCAGGCACGCTGCCAGTCTAGGGTCCCGAGTATGTCTGTGCTGCTCCTGGGAAGACCCGGCTCACGGGGCAGCCCTGAGATTCGGAGGTCGCCCGCAGTGTCGGCGGCAGTTTTCTGGGAGGAAGCACCCTGATGCTGCTCACCTTGGAGCTGTGCTCCTTGAGTGACAGCCCGGCCGGAATGGACCGGGAGAAGGAGCGGAGCGCGGGATCCTGAGTGCGGGTGCAGGAGGATGCCGTGCAGAGGAGCTGTCCCGGGCACAGTCTGGCGTCTTGCTGGGGCGGGAGGCACAGGAAACCTGCTTAATTGGGCCAGGAGGGAGGCTTTTCCACGTCCGCGAGCTAGGGCTGGGCGGTGCAGGCGTCCCGCTCTTTGGCCTCCCAAGCCAGGTCGTCACGCTCCACGGTGTCTGCCCTGGGGACGAAGAACACCCTCCCCTTGGGGCTTCAGGAGCCCAGCGGGCATTTGCTGCCTCTGGTGTCACCCGTGGCATTGTCTTGTGTCCTTCAGACACTTCTGAACCAGCCGCGTGCCTCCCTGACTGTTGCAGCTGAGAGGGATGTAAAGTTGTCTGTCACCTTGTGTCTGGGAACTGCGCTGGGGCATTTGAGTCCCCCTGGATGTCGCAGTGCCCTAGGGTTCTGATTACTGGAAGAGGGCATTTGGGTACTGTATCTTACAATTGTAGCTGCAAAAGATGAATTTCAGAGACAAGTAAGCATAGGTCTGAGTTGTGGCCATCCACATCCCACACTCAAAGTATCATACAAAGAGGACCTCTTTTTGGCCACAAAGACCACCAGGCAGACTGCAGTGCATCCAAACCAAATGTCCATCCTGTCTGTCAACTCCACATTGTCCTGTTTGGGGTTCTTCACAGAGCTTAAAGCTGCCTGGAGTGATCTACCCTTTTCCCCAGCTGCCCGCCTCCTGCTGCTAGGATGCAAGTCCTGGGAAAGTGGAGGGAGGCTTGGTCCAGTTCCTCACTCTAGCCTCAGTATTAAGAACCCAGCCTAAGCCCTGCAGTGGTGGCGCATGCCTTTAATCCCAGCACTCGGGAGGCAGAGCCAGAAGGATCTCTGTGAGTTCGAGGCGAGGCCGGCCTGGGCTACCAAGTGAGTTCCAGGAAAGGCACAAAGGCTACGCAGAGAAACCCTGTCTCGAAGCCCCCACCCCTCTCCCAAAAAAAAGAACCCAACCTACCACACTGCAGGTTCCCAATACACATTTATGGAATGAGTAAATGTAAACTTCTCTATGGTTATGCGAATATTTATTTCATCTCTTTCCTTTCTTATTGGGAAGAATGAATAAATAGCAATAGCTATTGCTAATGAGTACCCACTAACCATCAAGGTGTTGGCTGGGAGCTTTGTATAGATTGCATCATTAACACTACAGTAGTCTGATTAGCTAGATTTTTTTAAAGTCTCCTTTTTTAGATTTATTTGTGTGTGTGCTCACAAACCTGTGTTTGTGCATACAGTTTGGTGGTTAGAGGACTTTAATAGTGAGTTTTCTTTCTCTCTCTCTCCACTGTGGGGTCCAGGGATCAAACTCCAGTAATCAGGCTCGATAACAACTGCCTTTTGCTCACTGAACCATCTCCCTGGCCCAAGCTAGACATTTTTAGTGAATTGGAGGTTAAGGCTCATGTGGGTTGACCAATTGCCCCAAGACTGTCTGGGCAGTACTATGATTCTATCCTGTCTTTCCCTTGTGTTGGGTTACTTCTAAGCGATGAAAGTATGATTTCCACTTTTACAGCCAATGGATATGTTGTTCAGCTAAAAGAGTTGCTGTTTTATCCCTGAGATCTGTTTTCAGTAATGACTAATAGCTGTAGGCCAGATACTACAGAGTGCACAGGAGTGTTATGTCCTAATCTTCACCGTTTTTGACAGGCTTCACCACCCGAGGGAACTGCCGGAATTTGCCTGGGGTCAGTAGTAACTCCCAGAGCTCTTCATTATCTTTCTGACTCTAAACTCTTTGCTCCTTCCTCTCTGCTCTGATGTCTCTTGTCTCACCATTTAATCAAAGTTAACCTAGTGATGGAGCTCACTGGTAAAATGTGCAAATGCTGTCTGAGACTGGGCTGTAAGCTTTGTGGTGCCAGCATCAAGTACACCAGGTATCCTGTTTCTGAATGGTGGAAAGCTCTCGCTGCCATGGGTTTTTGTGGTTGAGTATATGGTTTGTGGGCCTGGTCAATCGGGGGCTTTTAATAGGGGAGGAAAGGAAATCGTCCTTTTATCCAAATCCAAAAAGAAATCAGACTGCTTTTACCCACTGTGGTCAGTGAGCTCTGAGTAGTGGTGCTTTCCATCTTGGTAGGAAAGTGCTGGAAATTTGGGTAGTTCCTCTGTTCTCAGATGCAGAGAGCACTTATCCCAGAAGGCTCTGCAGCAACTTTTCCTTAAAATAAGGGCAGTTTTGCTCTTTCCATCTTTGCATGAGACTGAGAGTGTGGAGAGGTTCAGAAAGAGATGGTGTGGTTGCCTCCTAAAGGGCCAGTGGCGAAGAGGGCCGGAGGAAGGACACAGGTATCCATCCCCTCTTCCTTCCACTTCCAGCCGGTTCTGGGGCAGTAAGATGCTTCTCCCTGCATGAGAGTCTGGATAACCCATCATTTAATTTATAATGAGCTTCTTGGCAGGACTACCTTTTCTTAATTGACATTTCCATTTCAAGCTCCAGGGAGGGCTGGATTAGAATGCCCCTGGAAGTGGTGGTGGGGGGTGGTGTGAGGCATCAGGGACTGTGGGAGTCCCAAAAGCGCTTCCCATTCATAATTGAGAGCTGTAGTTTCCTGTAGTTTCTCTTCTGTCTAAATCCACTTATTCATCAGCTTTCTGGCCTTCTCCAGAAACTTCTGTTTTGCCTTCTCAGTTACAACTGTTCAGACCACATTCCTGCCTCCCTCCACCCTTGTCTCAGTATCTTTCTTGGGCTTTGCCCATGCAGTGCCTTAGTTCCGGGATTTCACTCTGCCCTAACATTGCTTATGAGCGGATTTTCCTTCCTCTCTCCTGTCTACCATGTGCAGTAAGGCAGATCCTTTAAGAACTGTCATTATTGTACTGTTAAAAATCCTTGGGTGGCTTTTATGGTTACAAACAGTAATAGTTATAGCCCAGCTTTGAACTTAGATGCGGAGAGTACTGTCATGCGGATGTGCTGGCCGTGCATCACCTCTCTGTCTTAAAAGGCCCATCGAAGCAGGTGAGTTATACCTCAATGACAAGGTGAGTCTAGGAAACACTCAGTTCAGTTTGCTTCCAATAAATGTTGGAGCCAAGAGTCAAACCCCAGCTCCCTTTCCCAGTTAATGTAGACTCCTTAGGCTAACTCAGGATTTGGGACGGTACGTTCAGCCTTGGCTTTCACGTCGGCATTCCTGACCTGTGTGTTGGTAACCTGCACCTTGTCACCAGAGCATCTGTCTGGTCTTGCCCGTGTATGCCTATTGCCTTCAGCACCCTCTTACTGCATTGCTCTGGAAGAATCTAGATCTTTCAAGGCTCAGCTCAGAAACTACTTCCGGAAGCATAATCTCTGTGAACCCAAATTGTCAGAGCACTTAAAAAACAAAAACTAAAACAAGACAGGGTCTAATTATGTATCCCTGGCTGGCCTAGAACTCTTTGTGTAGACCAGGCTGGCTTCAAACTCAGTGTTCCACCTGCCTCTGTCTGCTGAGGAGTGCTGGGGTCAAAGCATGGGCCGCCATGACTAGCCTTGTGAAAACATTCATTTTGAAGTGTGAATGAGCACCCCGTTCTGATCACTGAGTACGCTGCTGATTCCTTTCCCTCTGCACTCTGTGCCTTTCACAGCTCCTAGCCCGCATACCCCCTTGCTCTCTGGCCCACTCTTTATATTTAAATGTATTGCCCCCTTTAGACTTGATTTATATTATTATTTTTTGTTGTGTGCATGTGTGGAGTATTTGTGTATGTTCATGCAGGTACACATGCATGTACACATCTGTCTCGCTCAGTGCTGAGATTGCTGTGGATTCTGGGGATCCTAACTCATGACTTCATGCTCGCACAGCGAGCACATTAACATCCGAGCCATCTCCCCAGCCCCCTTTCCCAGATTTTAAATGTCTTGAGGGCAAGGTGAGTGGATTCTTCTTGTTTCTACTCTTGACATAAGGATCTGGTGTCCTCTGGATAGAAAATACTCTTTTAAAAAAGAATATTAGACAATTATATTTGTTAACATGACATTATGTTTTAAAAAACAGTTGGAATGTGTCTTTTTTTTGTTTTTTTAAATACAGGGTGTTGTTATGTGGCTCCAGGCTGAACTGAACTGTTTTCCTGACCCTTCTTGCTATGTGCTGGGATTACGGGCATACGCCATCCTGCCTAGCTCTATTTTCTAATGTTTGATCCCCAATACTTTAATGCCTTTCTAAGTTTATGCTGAAGCGACAGGACAGCTAGTGAAATCCCTGGGAAGCACCTATTCTAGTGCTCCCCCTTTTAAGGCCACAGAGGGAATCATAAATTCTGTATAACAAACACTGGAGAATAAGTACCATGAATATGATATACATTGTTTTTTCATGTCTGTGCTAATGCTCTTGTCATTAAAAGCCTATTACAGGGTCTGTGAGATGGCTTGTTTGATAAAACGCTTGTGTTGCAGCCATGAGGACCTCAGTTTGATTCCCAGAACGCTGGATGCTGTGGCTGGTGCTTGTAGTCCTAGCACTGGGGAGGTGGAGACAATTGGATCCGGGGACTTGCTGGCTACCCTCCCTTACCTGTTGAGCTCCAAGTGAGAGACCCTGTTAAGAAAGGAGGGGGGTAGCACCTGAGGGATGACATCCCAGGTTATCTCCTGGCTTCCATACGCATGTACACACACACACACACACACACACACACACACACACATTTTACAGCTGTTCTAGAATTCATCCTAACTTCTTGTGGGACTTCATTATCAATGAGTATTTCAGAGTTTAATAAGATTTCTGAGGCCTCTCAGAATCAGGTCCAGCCAGCCCCTGTCCAGCCTTGTAGCTCACCTGTCCTCACTTGAAGTACTGAGTGACAGCACCCCACCACAAAGGGCCATGCAGCAGGAAAGGGATCTTTTGTGTTAGTCTTCAGGGTCATCCCTCCCCATCTGTGTTCACCCTCCTCATGCTTAGCCGTGGGTCCCACTTCGGTGTTGGCACAGCTTCCAGGGAGCCTTCCTCTGCCTCCTCCAAGTCGGAGCCGGAGAATC
Organism: Peromyscus eremicus; assembly: GCF_949786415.1. Taxonomy (NCBI): domain Eukaryota; kingdom Metazoa; phylum Chordata; class Mammalia; order Rodentia; family Cricetidae; genus Peromyscus; species Peromyscus eremicus. The sequence goes on along the minus strand of NC_081418.1, from coordinate 66,351,716 downwards.
ATCATGCCCTGTGCCTGTGCAGCTGCTGTGCAGCCATGACCATTCTGTCGTGTGAGTCCGAGTCGCCTGTCTGGATCCGAACCACCGTCTCTCAAGTGGCTTCAGTTACAGTGATTTAGGGATCCCAAAATAAAGTTCTCTGCTTAGAGTGTCTGCATCAAGTGGCTTGGGGTGAGGAGAGCTGGTGACTGGAGTTTATTGTTGTTGTGTTTTAAGCAGTCTTGTCATTTTGTGTTCCATCTGGATAATATAGTAAAAATGCAGTGTATGTAAGGAACATATTTGGCCACTGCTTTTTGAAACAACCACTGTGGAGGCATAATGCATGTGTGGTGGTTTTGGAATAAAAATAGCCCTCCTAGGCTCCTAGTGGCACTGTTAGGTGTGGTCTTGTTGGAATAGCTGTGGCTTTGTTAGGAGGAAGTGTGTCTCTAGGGGTGGGCTTTGGCGTTTCAGAAGCTCAAGCCAGGCCCAGTCGTTCTTTCTCTCTTCCTGCTGCCTGCCAATCAAGATGTAGAACTCTCAGCTCCTCCAGCACCATGTCTGCCTGCGTGCCGCCATGCTTCCCACCATGATGATAATGGACTAAACCTCTGAAACTGTAAGCCAGCCCCAATTAAATGTTTTCCTTTATAAGAGTTACCGTGGTCATGGTGTCTCTTCACAGCAATAGAAACCCTAACTAAGACATCATATATCATACAATCATAACTCATCAATCCATCCATTTTGTACAAAATGTAAAGGCTCCTAGTATATGCACATAGTTGTGCAACTGTCACCATAATTAATTTTAGGACCCTTTATTACCCTATTTTATATGTCTGTGGACTCACCTGTTCTGTAAAGGAAGACAACCGGTGACCTTTTATGTCTGACTTCTTTCATCCAGGATTTTGTTTTCAAGGTTCGTCCCTGGGGTGGCAGGAGTCAATACTTCATCCTTTTTTTTTTTTTTTTTTTTTTGGTTAGGCATAATGCCTTTAATCCTAGTGCTCAGCAGGTAGAGGCAGGCAGATTTCTGTGATAAGTTCCAGGCCATCTAGGGTTACATAGTAAGACCTTCTCTCAAACAGATAAACCCCACCATGTTGTATGTGTATACCATGTTTTCTTACCTATTTGCCAGTTGGAGGAGCCGGTGGGTTTTTATAACACTTCCCTGGGCTCTGCTCATACACACTAGTAACGCAGTGGCGATGACCTTTGCATCTTGATGTTACACTGTGTGACTTGAGATGGATGCGTAGAAGCATCTGGATAATAAAGCATTTTACTGAAACTGTCCTGTTGAGCTCCTCAAAGTATTTTGGTTTCCTCCTGTGGTGCTGGGGACCTAACCCAGCACCTTTGGGTCTTTACAAACCTCAGCTAGATTATTTAGACATCAACTCAAAAAACCTGTGGTTAAAAGAGAGAGCTAATCAAGAAGATGTGAACATGGATGCAATACTATATGTTGTAGCATTTGGGTGGGGAGGAAGTGTAGAGGGAATGAGGTGACCAGTGAATGATTGATGGCTACTGAAGCTGGGCGGTGTGCTTCTGGGGGTGTTCTTGGTGTCTGCACTGTCCACTGGGCAGCCATTGGTCTTATGTGGCTACTGGACACTTAAGTTCTGGCTATTTTTTACCAAGATGTGCTGTTTGTGTTAAACACATGCTGAATTCTGAAGACTGAGTATGAAAGAATGTAGTAATAAATAAATAATAAAAATATCTCAGAAACATTTTTATCGCTTACATGTTGAAATGGTAATATTCCAAGCCTATTAGGACATAGATTCAAAAGTAATCTCATCTATTTCTTTTTATTCTTTTTAATTGATGACTTAAGTTAAAATTATGTATAGAGCTCCTACTATATAGTCTCTTGGATGATGCAGCTATGTATGCATTTTTTATGTTTGGACACATATATTAATATAATAATCTATTAAGAAAAACCAAAGACATTTGAAGTTTTAAAAAGCATAGAGCAGAATATTTTTCTAAAAATCCCTCATATGTTGAAAGTTCGGGGAATACAAATTCATTTCCAGGTGCTTTGCAGAGGCCTCCAGCATGCAGTATGGCCTTCTACTCCCATGCAAAAATTTGAAAATTCTTTTAGAATGCCTGAATTAGCAGCCTGAGAGGCTAGAATTGCTTCTTTGGCTATTTACCAGATTCTTTTGAAGCTGATGAACTGTTTTCTTCATTTTGGAAGATCATAAGACCACAATTGGTGACATCATAGTTTTTCATCACATTATTTATACCCCTGAGATGATTTTTCCCAGACCTGCTTTCTAATGGCTTCTACTGAGCATGAGCAGAATATGATGTTAAAGGATAATAATGTGCAGACTTAAAGCTGAGAAGTCGGTTTCTTTCCTACGAAATTTATTTAGATGAAAGCTGTCGCTGTCTAAACGGCTGTTTACTCATGGAATGAGAAAGGGGGTAATGTACTCAGTTCTTGGAGGAGATGTGGGCCGGTAGATAACCCTAGAGGAGTCATCCACTTGCTGAGAGTGGCCCTGAATGGGAAAATCATCCTCACGAGGAGCCAGGAGAGGATCGCAGCCTCTCAGTATCTATGGTTTGTTATTTTACTTCCTCTTTTTTTTTGTTAAAATGCTGAAACTAGTTTTTGCAATGTTGTGCAGGCCAAAGGCCTTCCTCAGCAGAACATTTTTCCACTCATGTGTTAAAGCATGGTGTAGTAACGATTTCCAATCCTGTGTCCTGTGTTTCTGTCAAACATTCTAATATTCATAAGACATTTAAATTAAAATGTAAGTCTTCTAAAACAAACATTCCTTCTGCTTCATGAGTACTGGGCCATGAGCTGCGATGCTTAGAGGTAAAAACTCAATGACCTATGTAATTCTCATTTCACCAATATCAATAAACTCGAGGTAAATGCCTCTCTACGGTTAAGGCATGAAGTAAGATTTTATGCTCATTTCATTTCATAAGCATTTGTCAGTCTCATTCCAAGTACCAGACACCACACTGGAAACAGGATGTGGTGGGGAATTAGCAGTAGAATCTACGTCTAGGACTTTACAGTTTAGAAGAGGATGTAGACATTAAACGGAGAATTCATTAATTACCATGGTGATATGTGGCTCAAAGGGAAAGAGTCTGGATTTTAATTGGGACCCTGGGGAGAAAAGTTCTATTTTCCTGTGGGTCATGATTCAGGCCACAAAGATCTGAACAGGGAGGAGAAAGAGACTGTGCTGGGGAATCCTCCTGGGAGAAGGAGATGTGCGAAGTCCTGCCCTTTTGTGTCTTTCAGGTTGTAGGAGGCCACATGGAACTGGGGAGAAGAGTTTGGATTTCTCTCTCTGATGCTACACACAGATTTGTTTATTTGCTAATGGGGAGTGAGTCCAAAGTTGAGTTTCTGTTATCTTTGTAACTGGATCCGAACAGGTCTAACAACCTGGGGACGGATATGGCCCTCACAGTAGCTTCAAATAAGTTGCTGGCTCTCCTTCAAGTGTTGCTCCTGAGTCCAGAATCTGAGATGAGGTAGGGGTATGTGCTAGTTACTGTTCTCATCGCTGTGACAAAGTGCCTGACCAGAGGCAAGTTCAGGTAGAAAGGGTTGATTTTTGGCTGGCGGTTTAAGGGATATAGTCCATCACCCTGGGGAAGGCATGATGGTGGGAACATGCTGGCCATGTTGTGTCCACAGTCAGGAGGCAGAGAGGGATAGATGCTGGTGCTCAGCTCACGTTCTCCTTTTTCTTTAGTCCTGGACCTCAGCCCATTAGATGGTGTTGCTCACATTTAGGGTAGGTCTTTCCCTCCTCAGTCATACCTCTCTAGAAATGCCCTGATAGACAGAGTCAGAAATGTGTCTCCTAAGGGACTCCAAATCCAACCACGCTGACGATGAAGATGATGTAGGCTATTTGAAGGCTGGAAAGCCTAATGAGGAAGCCTACTTGGTTTTGTTCTCACAGGTTCAGAACATTTTAAGCTTGGTTTCTTATATATGTAGACATAACAGCTTTGTTTCCTTTGGAGCTTGGGAGTCACTAGGGAAGGATCCATGCTGCCAATTAAGGGGCTGATGACCACAAAGAACAGACAACAATGGCATCTGGTGACTGTGGGTGAGCTGTGAGTCAGAGGAAAGCATTTGGTTCTGGTACGGGTCAAAGGCTGGGACCAGAGATACGTGGTGGCCACCATAGGAGAAGAGTGAAGAAATACTATCAAAATACTTTAAAAATTAGTGTAATAATTCCTGGGGACAGGAGCTGGTAGTGGAGGTTGAGAGAGAAGCAAAGATGATTCTGTGGAGAAACAATAAAGCTGGAATCTTTGTTCTGTTTTCTACCAAAATAAGTTCCAGATGGAGCAAAAAATTAATGCTGAAACAACTAGGAAAATGAGGTAGAACCCCACTTTAGTAGTTAATGGGGATGGAAAGTTCTTTCCAGACACGACACAAACCCAGAAACTAAAGGCTGATTCATCGGAATGCACATTCATTTTTGCAAGACCAAATCTTTTTACTTGTGTCAAAAGACAATAAAATTTTTAGAGAAGCAGCAGCAATTTGTACTAGACAGATGTGCTTTTATCAGTATATAAAGAGCTCCAACAAAGACATAAGAGAAAGGCTAGTTACTCTGGAGGTAAAGAATATGAGTGTTTCATTCATAAAACTGTACAGAGATGACTCTTAAACACATTAAAATTTTAATCACATTCACAAAAAGGAAACCTTAGTAATCATGTGCTATTTTCCACATGCCAGGCTGGCATATATCACACAGCATGGCAGTACTGGCAAGGATCTGAGGAAAGAGGAGCTTTAATACTGGGTGGAAGTTTGAGTTGGTCTCAGTTCTATGATCGGCCAAAATGACAAATACATGCATTCTCTGAATTAGCAGTTACAATTCTAGGAAGTTTATTGGACTGGTAAAAGTATAAGACTTATCATTAAGTTATAATATAGGCAAAATATAGAATACATAGATGTGTGGTATACATAGAATATCAACAAAGGGACTGCATGTTATCTATTGGGTAAAAATATATGCCTATGCAGTTTATTTCATGTGTACCTATGCAGATATGTACACATGCATTTACACATGTGCACATTTACAAAGCTGATAGGCCGCAGCCATCCAGGGCATGTATGTCTCTTCCTAGGTCCCTGCTGATGACTTGTGCTCCTACATGAATCACTCACGGTGGGAGTAGGTAGGTGCACCGTGGAAATCAACAAGCTAGGCAAGTCAGGGTGTTTTTCCAGAGAGCTGGTTGGTAAACATTTACTTTTACTCCCTTTGTGTATACAAATAGAAAGTATCTTGAAGGATACACAAGAGGTTACTAATGCCAGGCTCCTCCAGGAATGGGTAGTAGGAAACAGGAAGGTGGTGGTGGCATTGAAACTGTATCTTTTGAATTTTATTACAAGTAAATGTGGTACCTATTTTGAAATGAGTATACAAAGTAACCAGAAAGTACCTGCAGCGTTTCAGTTCCTTGAGTATGTTATTTAAAATGATGCCGAGTTCCTGTCAGGGAAAGCAGAGAGAGAAACTCTCTTAGGTAAAGGTTGCTTCTGGTTGTATCACGCCTAGCTGGAGGCCTTTTCAGCATGGAAACGTCCAGTTTCCTGAGAGAGAGGCCAGGCCAGTGATCAGACCTGGGTCAGCAGTTGAGTGGATGTTATGACAGCTGAGGAGGTTCCTGAGGGCCGTCCAACCTGTACACCCTCAGGCAGGTCCCAGGAGGGAAAGGAGGATGCATGATGGGACCTTGCGACTGAAAGCCAAAAGGTGGGGGAGGGGAAGGGGAACCAGCCGCGCAGGTAGGAGCACAACAGCGTGGTGCTAGTCATTTCTTTTATGGGGTAGCTACTGAAAAGGAGACACTGCCCTCTGCGTTTACTGAAAGAATATGACCACATTTAATTCTGACGGCCACTTTCTAGATGGGATTATGTTTCCATGCTACTTCTGGAGTCGAGGAGGGTCGTTCTAAACAGAACAGAGCTGCTGGAGTGGATGCTGGCAGCCCAGGATCTCGGAGCAGGGTGCAGTTTCAGAAAATGGGGAAGTAAGGGGAGAGAAAGACATTTCAGGTGACGAGAGTGATGAGCCACCGTGGAAAGCAAGTTGTCTTTTGTAGCTGGAAGGTAGGAAGTGAAAGGAACCCCAGGGTGTGCAGGGCTGTTCAATTCTCTGCTGGCTGGAGACCCCCGTATGTTTTGAACAAGGAATTATGTGTTTGCCAATAAGACTGGCAGTCAGCTGCAAAGGTTAAACAGTGCATTCCTGTGTCCATTGTGGGGAAGAGGGACTGTAGGAGGCAGAAAAATCACCATAAAAAGTGAGCTAGATGATGCAATGGCCCGTGGAACAAAGGATGCTGAGGTGGCTTGTACATACACATCTTGTCTCTTGGTGTTGTATTGTTTTGTTTTGTTTGAGGCTGGGTCTCACTATGAAGCCTAGGCTGGCCTGGAACTCGTTTTGGCCTGGTAAATCAGGCCAGCCCTATAAATCACAGAGATGCGTCTGCCCTTGCCTTCTGAGTGCTGGGATTAAAGGTGTACGCCAGCATGCTCAGCTAGTCTCTTGGTGTTCGAGGAAGCTTGATTTGCCTATGTGGCAGTATATTTATTTGTGTTTTTATCTGAGAGTAACTTATAGAAGGGAGGCTCTTTCTCTAGAACATTCTACATGGGAATAAGCAAAGTTTGGTGAATGGTGATTTGTTGACAAATTTCTGGGCATGACTTGTTTATCGTTTGTGCCTGGTAAGTCAAGCTGCACCCACCTCCACAGACGCTCACTGCCTCTGTCCTTAGGAGAGGGAGGCTGGTGCCAGTGACTCTTTCATGTTACAAGCATGCATACACACACAGTGTAAAACCTGTTGAACTTAGGCTCCATAGCCCAGGGTGACCTTAAGCTTGTACATGTGTCATTAAGGGGTCATATCAGTGATAAGGTGTCAGAGAGGAAGGATAAAGGTTGTAGCCTAAACAAGATTCAGAAGGACTGCGTGCAAGGAAGGACTTCTTGGTACGAAACTGAAGGTAGCCTACTCCTGACTGGAAATTCCCGTTTTTCTAGTCTTTGGTCCCAGGGCTAGACTTGGGGTTTGCCTGTCGCTCTCAGTTCTGCATGCTGTGGTCCTTTTTAGGGCTCTGAAGCCTCTTGGCTTCTCTAGCATCTGCTGGTCTCATTTTTTCATAATGCAGATAGGACGTAGGTGGACACTTGCATAAGATAGCTGCCTTTTCTAATCCGAGGATGACACTTTGGTTTACAAATGCTGGGGTCAGAGGACAGCGTTTGGATTTCCTCTGTAAAACGGGATGCGGGGCTGCAACAGAGGCTGAGACCCTCCCTTCACTGCCAGAGTGCCCCAGGCTATCTATGCCTCAGGAGGTGAGGTCCTGGTTCTTGCTGAGGCTGACTAGCATCCACTGAGGTTTAGCAAGTCATGGTCCTGCCCACATCCCCGTGGGCATTGAGCATTGCTTCTCCTTAGCCAACTGTGTGAAAGAGCTATAGGAAACAAGAGCCTGGTGAGTGCAAGCTGGGCAAAGGACCCAGCTAGAGGAGGGGAGCGTGTGACTAGGAATCAGAGATAGGTTTCTTGACTACAGTGCTTCTAAGCCCCAGCAATACTGGAATGCCTAATTCAAAAATATTGGTGGTTGGGCCCTGTTGTGTAACTTTCCTCTGAGATTCCATCCTGCAGGAAGCTCCTTAAGCCAAAGGCAAACAACTCAAACTAGCTTCAGGAAATCCCTGAAACTGACCAGATTCACTAGGCCCTTCCCTGCCAGAGTAAGCATTAAAGCTGGGAGTCCTTTTCAGATAGAGAAGCTGAGCTGCAAAGAAGACTCACAGGAGAAGAGAGGCAAAGAAGACCCTGAGGCCAAAGCAGCTGCCTGGGAGAAGTGTAGACCAGAGTCTCTTGGAAAGGACACTCTCAGCTGGGCTGTGGTGGCACACGCCTTTAATTCCCAGCATTTGGGAGGCAGGGGTAGGCAGATCTCTGTGAGTTGGAGGCCAGCCTGGTCTACAGAGCGAGTTCCAAGACAGGCTCCAAAGCTACACAGAGAAACCCTGTCTCAAAAACAAAAACAAAAATAAGGAAAGGACACTCTCCAGTCTGCTGAGCCGCTTGCAGGCTGAGCTATAAGCTCCAGGTTCCCAGCTTCATGAGCCGTCACCCATACTGGGGTGTGCCTTGGTGACACAGCTGTCTTTGAGTCATTTCTGCTCCTGTAAGTGACCCCAATCAAACTCATTGGTTCACCACATTGGACTTTGGCCTGTTATGGGATCCTTTCTGGGGTGAGTAGACATATGTGTTGTGTCTCCCCAGGAAATGTTTTGTCAAACAACGGCCCCCACCTCCGACTTTCGGATTTAGTGGGTCAGGAACCATAATTGGCACTTGAACAGGGATCTGATAGAACCAAAGATGAGTTGGGGAGGAGTGAGTGTGTGGTCCTGGATAAGGATAGCAAGGCATGTTACTGAGGCTGAGAACCCCGACGCGGGAGCACCTACAGAGGAAATTCCAATACAGTTGTCATTTCGTGTGTGGCATATGTTCCTGTGCCTGTGTGCTGTGACAGCGTTTTTGCATGGTTCTTGCTATGGGTAGTGGACATGTACCTAAGGCTGATCCATCAGGATTAGGAGTCTCACAGGATGGCAGTCTTTGTCTGTGTGGTATGGGGTGGCATGCCTGCTGGATGAGTGGGGTCCACTCCTGTGAATATGGAGATGCCCTGAAAACAGGTAAACGTTTAGAGGAAAATTTACAGTCTTTGAGATTATGGGACAAGAGTCAAGACTGTCGGCAGGCAGCAGCTGAGGTTGGCCGGCCTCTGCTGTGTGAAGTTAGTAATGCACCTGAGGCCGAGATGGCAGCCAAGCAGGAACTTGCTTGTACAAAGGACCGATTGCAACAAGAAAGGGAGATGTAGCCAGTATTCTCCGTCTTAGCCTCTGATTTGGTAACTAAATTAGATAAAGAAGCGGATGAGAGAGAGGTAGCAAATGCCATTAAAGACACCTCTCAAGTCCGACCTTTAGTAGGAAAAAAAAGAGGAAAAACCTGTAGTCTGTTGTGCAGATGGGGGCTTTAACCAGGTCCAAGGCAAGAAACTAGTGTGATCAAGAAATACTCAGCACTTGAATTGCTGGATTCTGGGGGACTTTTAAACCAGCAGGGAAAGAGCCTGTCTCAGCTTGGCTTGAGAGGCCTGGGACATGGGAGGGGATGGGATCAGTCTGGCTGCTGTGGAGGCAGAAAACTGAGTCATGCAACTTCCCATTTCTCCTTAAGGCAAAGGCTGCATAACCTGAGACAGTCTGAAGAAAATCAATCCCTAAAGGACTGACTTATCAAAGACATACAACACTCGGTTATCTCTGTCAGAATTCCCCATAAATATCAGGAACTAGAGGATCGTAGAGGAGGGATAGATGCTATTGAGAGAACTAGGAATGAGAGAAGCTGTTTCTGAACCCAGTTCACTGGGCCAAATAGAACTATGTTCACAGAGGAGTTCAAGAAAAGGCTCATCCTGCAGGCACTTCAAGACTAGTATGGAGCTTTAGTGACTCTGCTGAGTCCTTTGGTGGGGCAAGACCTTTGTAAAGTAGGAAAGGCTTTGGCAGAGCTCAGTGACTTGGACCGACATGTGGACAGAATTCATAAAGTGACAGAGCCCCCTAGAGGAGACAGTTATAGGGTAAAGGCAAGGAAGTGGTCTGGGTGTTCCTTGAAGACAAATACAACAAAATCTGTGTCGGGCTGGAGTTCCTAAGGAAAAAGCTGATAGAAAGCCACATGGTGTGCTAAGGAACTTCTGCCTGAGGAGCAGTTCACGGAAGACACCCAAGATAGAACAATACAGGAGAAGATGATCAAGCCTATCCCAGAGGTGGATAGTTATCCCCCCTGACTATGGAGGATACATTTCCCTCCAGCAAAAGGTTATGCTAGGGTGGAGATGGTTTGCCCAGTCAGGAACTTCCCCAACAGCCAGGTCTGGTGAGTAGGGAGGCTACAGGTGCCAATCCAGGGCCACTGTGACCCAGGGAGCCAACAGGTACAGCAGGGCCCTATTTACCTTTGGCCCCAGGTAGGTCTGAGCAGATAAAGTCAGGCCCACTGAGTTTATCAGGTGCGGAGAAATGTAGGGAAGCTCCCAGGAAGAGCTCCAGGGTCTGTAAACACAATGGCTCAGAGGGAAGGAGTGAGGATTACAGAGAGCTAGTTAAGACAGCACTTCCTATCCATGCTTGTAGCCAACTTTAATTTGTGGAGGAAGCAACTGATACAAATGGATGAAAACTTTCCATTCTCTATTAGAGCTTGCTTGTGTTCGACTTTAGTAACTTCTTAGTTGTGAGCTTCTGGATTGCCTGACCCTTGCTGAGAAAAGGTTTCGAGAATGCCTCACCAAGGTTATCTTTGGTGGTTCAGGGTGTACCTTGCCCTGCCCATGCTCTGGAAACGATCTTGTTGTGTAGACTTGGGGCTACCTTCTGAGTGGTTTGCAGATTTGGAAAGCCATTGGCGAGACAACCAGGTACGATGTAGTCATGGGTGGACGTCTATAGTCAACCCCTCCAAGGCTCAGGGATCATCGCCAAAGAGAGGCAGAAGGGATGTAAAAGCTGGAGGAAGGAGTGGAGCGTAACAGTTTCTTCCCAGATCGAGAAACAGTTCACCCTGCAGGGAAGCTTCCTGTTCTCTGCTTCCTGGCCAGCAGGAGGTGAACAGGCCTCCTCTGCCACGCACTTCCACCATCAGGACATACTGCGCTGCCATGGGCTCACAAGCAAATGTACCAAGTGACTGTGGAAACTTTTCGGCCTTTTCATTTGCTCTTCTCACCACCCCCATATTAATGGGAAATTGACTAACAGTGTGCTGCTAGTTCTTTATTTAATGCCAACTTGACAAGGCTGGAGGCATTCAGGAACAAATAACCACAATTGAGGAAATGCCCCCACCAGATCCGCCTGTGTACATGTCTGTGGGGCCTTTTCCTGATGGATGATTGATTTAGGTGGGCCCAGCCTAAAAAGGGCACTGCTACCTCTGGACCTGTGCTCCTGGATGGTGTAAGAAGGCAGGCTGAGCAAGCCATGGGGGGCAAGCCAGTAAGCAGGGCTTCTCCATGGTCTCTGCATCAGCTCCTGCCTGGATCTGGCTTGCTGCTTGAGTTTCTGCCCTAACTTCCTTTGATAAGGAATGTAGAACTATACGCTGAAATAAACTCCTTCCCGAGTAGCTTTTGGCCATGGTGTTATATCATGGCAATAGAAATTAACTAAGACACACAGCTACTCATAACACAATAATCCTGAGACCGGACGGGTATGAACTTCATTGAACAGGTGAGGAAAATTGGCTTGAGGACAGATGAATGACTCACTCTGCGGGTGAATGGCTGTGCTGAGATGTGGGGTGTGGACTTTGTTATTGCCAGTAACACCTTCCATCCACATGGCCCCTCAGCCCAGAAAGCCTTAGAGCTCACTTGCTCTGCAAACGTGCAGACCTTACCCGTGTTTGCGTGCTTTACTTACACTCTTCCAACACCAGAACATAGCTTGTAACTTCAGAAGGATTACGAGTAATAGGAAAGTCGTGGCCATAGTGCAGAGAGCTCTTATCTGCCCCAAACAAGTTTTTCTGGGTAGTAACATCTTAATGTTAGTGCGCTCCATTTATCTAACCAATAGGCTGGTGCTGGCGTAGTAATACTGAATGTCCCTTTGCTGTTCTAGCATTCCCACGGGTTTCCATATTGTGTTAAGTTGTTGTGTCTCCCGGGTTGGGCTCCTCTTGGCTGAGACACTTCTCAGATGTCCTAGTGTGCTTTGTGCTGCTATAACTGAGAACCTTAGGTCCTTTATTTATTTATTTATTTACTTTAAATTTTACTTTATCTGTATAGGCGTTTTAACTACGTCAAAGCTGTGTGCAGTGAGAGCTGCCGATAGAGAGTCCAGGGCTTTGGAGGAGAGAGACAGGGGGATCCCTGGGGCTTATTGGCCATCCAGCCTAGCTGAATCCACGAACTCTATGTTCAGTGAGGTACCCCATCTCAAAAACGAAGATGGCGCACAATTAAGGAAGACATCTGTTATCAATCTCTGATCTGTACCTTTGTGTGCACACATCTGTATACATACACACAAATAGGTACATGGAGCACACACAGAGATTAGCTTATTTGTGAAGAGGAGAAATTTATCTTTGTATAATTTGGGAGGCTGGGATACCCAGGATCAAGGTGCTGCTGTCTGATAGGGCCTTACAGCACCCTCACACCGTGGAAGGACCAGCCAGAGAATCTACTCTTGGAAATCCTTAAAAAAACACCCGTTCACGAAGGCTCTGCTTTCACGACCAAACAGCTCCCAAAGCCCACCTTCCAAGCTTTGAGAAGGCTGGCCTGTGTATTGTGGAATGGCTGTGGGGATTTGGTGTTGCTCATGTGTTTGAGGAGGAAGACTCCCGGGGTCAAGCGGCTTTCTCATGATCCCCTGTGGAGGTGATGTGCTGCGGTGACTTGTGTTTCTGTGCCTGTCTGGTGCATCCTCACGGAGTGGAGACCTGTTTTGTCTCCAGAGGGTAGAAGATCTGGCTAAGCGTCCTGGCGTTTGTCTGTATGGAAGATTCCTCTTTTCTTTCCTATTTGTTTTTTTTAATTCCGTCACTCAGTACTTACTACACATCACTGTGAACACATGCATGTTATTTTCTACTTATAATCCAGGGGCACTGGGTTTACTGTTTTCTAAGTTTCAGCCACGAGGAACTTCATCATCTGATTCCCATTTGCCTTGATGTAAGTCCATCATGTGACTTTCCCTACTGGTGTACTTTCTGGGGCTACCAGGCACTCCAGGGTCACCTTGTACACTCTCTGTCTCTACCCTAGGGTCATCTGCCTGTAAAGTTGGTCCTGGTTCATCAAGTCGACCTTACAACCCATCACCTGGATTATGACCCACAGTGACAATCACTGATCTGTTTGTCCCATCCCCATGTTAAAGAGAAGAAAACTGGACCTCTGAAAGAGGCGGCTTATCTGAGACCACTCCCAGGTGGCCAGGACTACATCCTCGACATCCAGTCCTGGGCCCTTCATATAACTATGTTCCCATTGAGGTCCAGGTTCGGCATAGCACCACACCACCCAGGTCATTGTGTGAGCCAATCAGATGGGAACTCCCTTGCATGTGCTCAGGGCAGGGTCAGCAGAAACAGAGGTGCTGGCACAGATGTGCGCTCTCTAGCCTGAAGAGGATTTTGTAAACACGCCGACTCTGAGGACGGATGCAGCTGCACCTGCGGCAGGCTTGCCTACATGACCGGCCAGGCTTCTGTGGGGAGGTGGGTCCAAGAGATGCTTTAGATTCCAGCGCATTCTTGTGAGCGCATCTCCTTTCCACCAAAGAGGGTGAATTCGAGAGAGAAGTGAATGCAGGCAGCACACCCCTTTGACTTCATCCAGCGAACTTCCGGTAGCCACCAACGCTGAACTGAACAGGGAGACTTTCAGTGTCCCCAAACCTGGAGCAACTTGGTAATAGGATCAGGCATACATATTCACTCACACCAAGGACATTTTCCTTTTTAAAGATTTAAATTAGATTTTATGTGTATGTGTGTTTTGCCTGAAAGTATGTCTGTGTACCACTTAAGTGCCTGACAGAGGCCAGGAGAGGGAATCAGATCCCCTGGAACTAGAGTTACAGACAGTTGTGAGCTGCCATGGGGGTTCTGGGAATTGAACCTAGGTCTTCCAGGGGTGCGCTTAACCACTGAGCCGTCTTTCCAGCCCCTGACATTTTTCTTTTTTGAGTGAGGAAATAATATCGGCACCCGAAAGCTCCTTAGATTCAGAGGCTAACACAAGGCAAGCTTATTTGATATTGATTTTTCAGAGTGTTCCATTTCAGAAGACTTCTGCCTATTTTATTTTTATTATTTATGTTTATAATCAAGGGTGGACTATCTGGATGAAGAATCGATCCTTTAAAAGTTTTGAAAGGATCGAGGAAGCAATAATGTCCGAGGCCATTTGTTTGTAAATGAAAGACAACCATTTAGTATCAGAGCAATTTAAAAAAAAGCTTTTGGTTTATGTTGCTAAAACATTCACAGCAGTAGGATTAGCTTCAGGTAGAGAAGGTTCTGGGTGCCCCAGCTCTGCTGCCCGGCTTATTGCCACAGACTGTCTGTTTTCATCTGGGTTTGTTCTCAGACAGGCTTTCTCCAGGGGGGTGCCTCTTAGCAGTCCTGCACAGGGAGCAATGTTGGATCCATACTTGTTTGAGGGCTCTTGATTGTTGCCTGGGTCATGGACCTAATCCAGATCAGGATTATCAGGGAAGTCACTGGCCAGGCAAGGGTCAGATGTGTGCTATGGAATTACGGAAAGATTGAGGCGCTAGTATCAAAAGGAGGAGTCGGCAGGTCATTTCTGATTGATTCTGTCCACCTTTAGGACAGATCCTTTGCTACTGGGCAAATGGATGTAACTTTGGCTCTTCCCTTTTTCTTACATAGCATGTTTAGCACAGATCACTAGATTAAAAATTTGCACATACCAAGAACTATTAGTTCAGGATTTGAAAATATTGTAAAGTTTGACTGAAGGAATGCTTTGCTTTTCCTCGTTGTTACCTTCTGCAAATGTCACTGTCTCTTAGTGACAGGCATCTAGGGATGTGACTAAAACCGTGGCTGCATCTTCTCTCCTCGCTCTGGAGCAACACCTACCCACTTGAGGACGCATCCGTGTAAAACGAGTTTGGTCCGTTGACCAATGGGAGCTGAAAGGAATCCTGTGTGGATTCCAGTTAGTCCTAGGCTTGGTACCTGCTGGTACAGCAGGAAGTGGAGGGTCATCTCCTCCTGGCGGCTGCCTGGGTGCACAAGCTTGTTCCTTTTCCTCCCTCCTGAGTCCTGTGGGAATCAAATTCAAAATGAATTAACACCCAGTTCAGAACAGAAGCCTTTGGGTCTGGTCATGGCCTCAGAGCGCCTGTTATTTTTATATTTCTTAGCTAAATATGGACAATGTTTTTTTTTAAGTCTGCCCTCACTGTCCCTGCACATTGATTTTGTTTTGTCCAATTTCTCTGCTTATTTTAAGCCCCGCTGGCCTGGTTCATAACATCATGTCTTTTTGTTTTGTTTTCTTTTTCCCCCCCTCTTTTTTCTTTTTCTTTTTGAATCTTCAAAATAATTGCGTCTGGGCTGTGGTCAAGATTCACAAAAACCCCTTTGATTACATCTCTCATTCATTTATTCAGCACCCATGCCTTTGTATTTTGAGAATATTTTTAGAAACCTAATGAGGCGGAAGGATTTGTGTTTCATTTCCCTTAGCTTCCCTCTGTTCAGACACCTGTGCTTGCCAATAATTACCACTCCCGTGGTTCACATTCTTGCTTTCTCTGTTGGGCAGTGTTTTAAAACAATATTGGAGGAAAGCTGGGTGCGGAGGCATGTATCTACACTGGAAAAAATTGTTTGTTTGTTTTTTTTTCCTGGTAGTTCAAGAGAAGATGCCTCTAAAGAGTAAAAGCTATTAAAGTACCGTTTTCAGGGCAGTATAGTATTGTCTTTTCATCTTTTTCTATCACCCTTACCTATATAGCCCACCTTCTTTATTCATCATGTTTCTTAATTTAAAAAAAAAAATGCTATTTGTGACTCCTACTTTTTCTCAGAAGTAGAAAATTGCTTTGTGTGACATCTCCTGACAGGGGCCTCCTGGGTCAAACCAGTGTGAGCCAATTGGATTTTGCAGGTGGGTGACAGTCACCACAGCATTTAAAAAACATTTATTCACGAAAACCATTTCCAAGAAAACATTCTCTTTTCTAGAGGGTTTAGCCCATTTCCCTGTATTGTAGGTAAAGTTTTCATTGAGCTGTAACGCCCATGCAGAAAAGCATGAAGAACTTAACAGGTAGCTTAAAGAGCTTTCAGGAACTGGCTGCATCTCTGTGACCAGTATCTAGACCTCGACACCGAGTATCATGCTTCAGAAGCCCCACTCCCTGTCCCGCAGAGCTGGAGTGCCGTCGGATCAGCTCTGCTTGGCCGGGCAATAGGGATGTGAATTGGATCTGCTGTAGACTATTCCTGTCTGGAAGATTCACTCTGTCTCGGTGTGCCATTGTTGTTTGTTCATTCTTGATGCTGTTAGAATTCTGTTGTCTGATTATGTGAAAATGTGTCCATTCTACTACTGATGTACGTAGGGTTTTCCCCTGGCGGGGTGGGGTGGGGGGGCGTGTTGCTGTGAGTGCTCTCCTGTACGTGGCTTTGGTCACCACACAAGCACACACCTAGAAGTAGAGTTGTTAGCCACAGGTTCACATATGTTCCTCTAAACGGGGTTCACAGGTGGTTGTGCTGGCGGACATTTCCTCCAGGAGCACGTGAGTGTTTCCGTGGCCCGGCATCCGTGGTTGTTAGTGTCATTTCTTTTCGGCCGATCTAGTCACTGTTTAACAATAACTTGTTCTTTTTAAATTGTCCGACCTTGCTTTAGTAAAGACGTTGGTGGTCTTTTTGAAGAATTGCTGGGCCTGAGCACAGTGGATTAAAAAAAATATTTTAATCTCAGTTATGCCTCTCAGTCATTTGAGTCACAGCCAATGGAAGATTGGTCGGTGTTTATGGAGTTGTGGTGTGTACTTCCAGGGTCACGAGTTTCTAGATCTTGATCTTAGTTTTCTCAGCACTGGATTTGTGATGTTGTTTGGGACATTTAAGAACACATATCCAAGAGGAATGGAGAGGGACTTAAGATCATTTACTGTTCTTCCAGAGGATCTGAGATCCAGTCCCAGCACCCATGTCAGGTGGATCCAGATGCCTGTTAACTCCACCTCCAGGAATTTGACATCCTCTATTGGCTTCCTCATGTACCCCACACATGTGGCAAACAAAAATAACACAAATCTCTAAAAAAAAGAGCATATATACCATTATACATTCATTCTTCAAATCTTCCACCCCACACCGGAGTGAGAATGTTGGACGTGGAGGAGGATGCAGAGGTGAAGGAAACAGTCTCCATCCCAGGAGGCCCAGAGGAGCATGTGATGATGCTGGAGCAAGGCTCAGGAAATGTGCCCTGGGCATCCGAGGAAGGCGAGGGTCCCGGATCCCCTCCTGAGCACTGACATGCCTTTGCATCTGATTGTCACACAGTTTTGTAAGTGGAGGGAAGGAGTTTTCCTGAAGTGCGTCCGTCCATGTCCCCCCCCCCCCCTCCCCCTGCCTCCCCTTAGGAGGTAACAACTGCAGCGTGGCTGCTGTGCAGGGGAATCTAGAGGAAGAAAGTGAGTTTTCTTTAAAAGATGTATATTTATTTGCTGTGTGTGTGTGTGTGTGTGTGTGTGTGTGTGTGTGTGTGTAGGTGTGTATGGAAGTCAGAGAACTCTCTTCCGCCTTTGAGTGTCTGGGATGAGTTCAGAGCCGTAGGTAGGCTCGTGTGGCAAGTGCTTACCTTGCTGGGTCATCTCACCAGACTCAGTTTTAGTAATGTTTAAAGAGAAACTAATTATTTTGCTTGTATACATATGTGTGTGTATTTGTGCGTACGTGTGTGTGTGTGTGTGTGTGTATGTTTGTGAGTGTGTGTGTATGAGTGTGTGTATGTGTTTGAGTGTATGTATATGTTTGTGAGTATGTGTGTATATGTGTTTGTGAGTGTGCAGATGTTTGTGAGTGTGTGAATGATGTGTATTTGTGTGCAGGTTTGTGTGTGTGTGTGTGTGTGTGTGCGCGTTTGTGTGTGTGTGTGTATATTTGTGAGTGTGTGTGTATGAGTGTGTGTATGTGTTTGAGTGTATGTATATGTTTGTGAGTATGTGTGTATATGTGTTTGTGAGTGTGCAGATGTTTGTGAGTGTGTGAATGATGTGTATTTGTGTGCAGGTTTTTTTTGTGTGTGTGTGCGCGTTTGTGTGTGTGTGTGTAGACCAGAGATCGATATGGGAGTCTTCCTCCATCACTTCCACCTTATATATTGAGGCAGGCTCTCTTGTACCAGAGCTCACTGACTTGTGTAGTCTAAGTACCCAGTGTGCCATGTGGATCTCCTGTCTTTACCTGTGGAGTTGCAAGCAGGCCACCATGCTTGTGTGGCGTTTGTGTGGGTGCTGAGGCTCTAACCTCAGGTCTTCACACTTGTGTGGCAATCCCTTCACTCACTGAGCCAGCTCGGTAACCCTGAGAAGCTAGTTTTCAAATTTCTTTTAATTTTTGAGATTATAATGTAATCACACCTTTTCTCCCCTCCTTTTCCTCCCTCCAAACCCTCCAATATACTCCTTCTTACTTCTCAAATCTGTGCTCTCTTTTTCCATTAGTTGTTGCTATATACATAAATACAACCTGCTCAGTCTATGTAATTAAAAAAATAGAATTCAAAGTATCATTAGGAGAAGCAATCGAGATACACAAATACAACTTCTCACTCTCCCGTTGGCTAAGAGTTGGCCTCCATTTTTGAAAGGACAGTGACTGGTAAGTGTGTGGACAGCCTGCTCTGGGCTGGCGGTGGGTCACATGCTTCAAGCCTCTCTGGAGGGTCATCTGGAAACCTTCTTCCAAGTTGCAGATGTGCATCCTTCTGACTCAGCAGTTCAGATTGTGCAATGTGCCTTACCCCTGTGCTCAGTGTGAGGACGGCTGATAGTAGAGACTGTAAGTAAGGGAAGTGGTGGTCCGGTCCTTTAATGGCTTCCTGTAGCGCTCATAATTGCTTGAGACAGTTTCCTGTCTCAGGCATCTCTTTATGGTTCAAGCCTATGAATGTGTGGGACAGTGCATTGTGTGGTGGCATTCATTTAGAAGTTAGGAGAACTGTAATTTTTTATCGGAAAGAAAACAGAGATGGCGTGCGTTAGAGGAGAGAAGTGGGGAGGACAGGGGTTGGGTTGGGGTGTCACTCTGTCCTTTTACAGTTGTGGAGTTTTGAACCATGTGAGAGAGATCATACCCCTCCCCACAAGGAAGGGAATGAGATTGCCGCAGACTTTGAATGATAGTCAAACCACTGAACTGTTAGCGTTCACAACATCCATTAGAGCACGTTCTATCTCTTGATCTCACCACAGTAACCAGATGAAGCAACCGTTTTTGCTGCTTTTCAGAGAAGCTATCTCAGATCCAGTTTTTAAAACAATCTGCATGAAATCATTTAGTGGCCGATATTATAATTGAGAAGATTAAGTGGACTGTTCAGGAGGTGACTTCATTTACTGTGGACATATTAAGGGATAAAAGGCAAAATTCTCAAGCACTTTTTAGGTCAAATGAACTCATGCCAACTGATAGGAACGATCGGAGGTTTATCAACGATTTTTTCTCTAGATCGATGTCTGCTCACCTTATTACCGCCACAACCCACTCTCAGCTCTTCAGCCTACGTTAGGGCTTGGCTTCCCCCTTATTATCACTGAGCAGCAAATTTGGAATTCATTAAGAAGTGGTTGAAGGTGCGATGGTTTTTTGCCTACTGCAGTGTGTGGATGGAGACAGGGGGTCTCCTTAGAACTCTAATCTTTGTTGATGGGAAAGGGGACAACTGGGTTTCTTTCCCAATCCCTAGAGTGGTGACAGTTTGTTTTTCCTTTTTAGGGTCTGCCCTGTCTCAGCGAAGACCAAGAGATTAATGCAACATTGATAACACCCCCTCCACCCCTTCTTTCAGAAGCACCAAGCTTATTCAGGTACAGTCACTGGAACTTTCTAGAATGCTTTAATGGCAGGTCTACTGACTTGGTATGTGACCTTAACAGCACCGGGCAAAGCGGATAGAATGTAATTAATTTCAATTATACTAATGAGCAACCAGAATTGTGGGAGTGGGAGGTGCCCAGCAGCTTACCGCTTTCACTGGTGAAACAGATCATGAACCAGGGACTGGAAATGCATAGAACAAAGGGAACCTCTTTCAAAGGGATTTCAGCCAACTAGAGGACCACCAGGAGGAGAAAGTGATACTTGGAGGCTGGAAGAACTAAGAGGAGAAAATCAAAGTTTTTCCCTCTAAAGAAACCAAATAGCATATCTGCAGGGAAGAATGCATTTTTTTCATTCCTGTCAAGAAGCTCTGTAAGTAGTTTAAAGACAGATGCTAAGGTCACAAAGTGCAAGGAAAGTTAAGATTTCAGGGATGGGCAGAGTATCTGAAAGTCTCCGTGAACCTTGCCTTCAGTGGGAGCTTATGTGTTGGTGACTGTCTGTGGGATTGCGATTGTGAAATGGTGAGCTAGCAGGTGCTGTGGTTTTATCCTTCAGTTTTTATGAGTACATCAGATGAGCAGGTGGGGGATAAAGCCAGGGTGGAGAAACATGATGAAGGATTATATTTTAAAACTTGTCTGATTGGCTGGATGGTTTAGTTAACAAAATAATTCTGTATGCTATATGGTGCCCAGTCGCGGCTGCGTCTGGAAAGAATGGAAAAAGATTGGTGATCTGGGGGTGTGGCAGGGCCTGTGATCAGCCTGGGACAGGCTTGACCGTCCTTCCCTTCCAGGAAGGTTTTACTGAAGCCTTGAGATCCAGTGTGTGACACTACAAAGTAGGTTCCTGGGTGACGATGGGAGTCACTCCCCAGCTTCATGTCCAGATATTGACTGTGGTTCACTTTTATCCCGGGAAGATCAGAAAGTGTTTATCATGGAGGCTGCTCCTGGTCTTGGTAGAAATGGACACATTAGTGATCTAGAGTGTGAAGTGGGAATTACACTCTGATGTTTGCCGATGGGGAAGCCAGTGGGTAAGTTGGAGGCAGTTGGGAAACTGCCTGGTGTCATAGCTACAAGTGCAGGATTTTCTCAGTAGGGTTAGGAGTTAGTTTGAGTGAAACTGCCCAGCAGTGGACATGCTAAATGAGGTTGTGGTTGCATGTTTAAAGAACATCCATTCTGTAGATATTTATCGTATGTCTGTGAATTCTGTGCCCTGTCCTTTGTAGGTCCTAGGAATGTAACAGGGGTGTGTGACCTCCACATTATAAACGAATAGGTGTGTGTATCAGGTCTAATAAATGCTATGAAGGACTTTAGAGAAAGGGGGACCAAGAGTTGACATTTAGTTTTAATCAGGATGGTCAAAGGTCTCTCTACTAAGGGGCCATTTAAGCAGAGATCTGAAGAGATCAATCACATGTCTCAGAAATGTCTGATTATTTGGTAGAGGAAATAAAAATGCAAGCCCCAAGGCCACTCCAAAGGCCCGTGCTCCAGCCCAGAGCCAGGGACATTGACTAGAACAGAATGTCTGTAAGGAAAGAAACTACATCTGTCTTGTTGACGAACATTATGTCCCTAACATGACATCCCAAGACTTAGTATATTTTTGTTGATGAAGTTCATGAATACCAAAATGGCACAGGAATATGAGTACACATTCTCATCATGGGAAAATTCTAGTTTTTTATCTTATTGGTAGTGATCATCAGCTGGGAAATTTGCTATAGGCTTTAAGAATAATTATGAATAAGAGTTACAACAATACTTTAATTAAAAATAACTTGTTAGAAGCCTCCTCTGTATCAGGTATTGCTAAATGCTGGCCGTAGTTATGAGTTCACAAGACCCCTGTTCCACAAGGCTTTCTGTGTCTAAGACACACTGCAGAGCTTTAGATCACATTTCCTTACCTGCTGTGTGGCCATACCCTCCTCTCTCTCCTCAGATCCAGCCTTTAGCACCACAGCAGGGGCTTGTGTGATGCTTCTTATGGTCTTGCCAAAGACCCTTCCAAGTGTCTTGCACCCTTATAAATCTTATTTTTAAAATTAATTTATTAATTTAGAGATAGTGTCTCACTGTGCAGCCCCACTAGCTTGGAAGTCTCTACGTAGATGAGGCTGGCCTTGAACTCACAGAGACCCACCTTCCTCAGCCTCCCAAGTGCTGGAATCAAATGTTGGCAGACCATGCCTGACTCTACCTTTGTAGTTTTTAGAAACACGATTTGATCATTATGTTCCTGCTAAACTTTTCCAGTTTTGAGACACAGAATGACTTTTATTTTTTTAATATGCATGAGTGTTTTGCTTACATGTATGTCTGTACGCCATATGTGTGCCTGATGTCTGCAAACCCAGAAGAAGGTGTCAGATCTCTTGGAACTGGAGTTACAGGTGGTTGTGAGCTGCCATGTGGGTTCTGGGAATCAAATCCGGGCCCCCTACATCTCTTCCAGGATCTTCTTGCTGTATCATAACATTGCAGAGAGCTTCACATAGCAAGTCAGGGCAAGCATAGTAGGGCTGTTCTCTCTTCTTATGCGGTCATTAGTAACTCTTACTACCTCCTCAAACCCCAGTTATCTTTCTGTAGTCTACCTTCAAAGAACAGTAACATGAATTTCTAGATTGTTCCAGAGTATTCAAACTCAGCCTTTGGTTCTCTATACTGTACTATAAGGTAGACTTTAAGGTATTATTATTCTTTTATTTATTTTGGTAGGAGGTAGGACAGGGAGGTGTGCAGGAATGGCTAGCCCTATATCTGTTCCTGTATCAGTTACTGTTCGGCTGCTGTAATAAAACACCATGACCGAGGAAGCTGGGCTCATGGTTTTGTACAAGTGAGTGTCCATCATGGCCAGGAGGCATGGAGCAGGTACAAGTGGGTGTCCATCATGGCCAGGAGGCATGGAGCAGGTACAAGTGGGTGTCCATCATGGCCAGGAGGCATGGAGCAGGTACAAGTGGGTGTCCATCATGGCCAGGAGGCATGGCAGCTGGTGGCAGTATGGGGCAGGAGCAGGGAGCTATGAGCTTTTACTGCAAACATGAGGCAGAGGGCACACTAGATGTGGGGGCAAGGCTCTGAACTCTCAAAAGAGCTCCTCCCATGGCATGCTGTGCACCTCCTAGACTCCAAATAGTGCCACCTGCTGGAGACCAAGAGTCCAAATGCCTGGACCTTTAGGGGACCCCCAGACCCCCACAGTTCTTTCTGTTACTATGATGAAGGACATAACAGAAGCAGCTCATGGGAGGAAGGGTTCGTTTTGGTTTTAGAGGGAATTCACCCTGGAGAAGAAGGCATGGTGGTGTGAGTATGCCACGGTGGCTTTCTCACATTTCTCACATTCTGTCTAACCAGGAATCAGAGAGCTCTAGCCATATCCTTCCCCAACCCTCTAGGGGCCCACAATACCACATCCCAGAGGATGTCTGACTTCCTAAAATAGTGTCACCAAGCTGGAGACAACTGCTCAAACTCTGACCCAGAGTGGGGACACATCTCATTTTTTTTTTTTTTTTCTGAGACAGGGTGTGTCTGTGTAGTTTTGGTGCCTGTCTTGGATCTTGCTCTGTAGACCAGGCTGGCCTCGAACTCACAGAGATCACCTGGCTCTGCCTCCTGAGTGCTGGGATTAAAGGCGTGCGCCACCACTGCCCGGCCACATTTCATATCAAACCATAACACATCCTCTAATTTTGATTGTTGAATTGCTGAGCTATGTGAGGGACTGGCTAGAAGTACTGAGTTCATAGAGTGGGGGTGGAGAGAGTACTTACCTGTCTAAATGATTTCTTTGCAGCTGATATGCCCAGGCTAAGTGTGTCTCTAGTGGCTGTCTGTGTGCATCCAAGGCTTGTAAATAGTTCTTGGCAGATGAGTAGCTCTAAAGCCTTCATTACACAGACGTTTTAGAGCTGTTTTGGTTGATGACTTACCTTGGGACTCGATGTCCTTATGGAGAAAGGATTAAAAGGTAACTGTCTTTTGGTGAAGAGAATAACAACATCCTGTCTAGAGATACTTTAATTTGGGTAATAATAATAATAATAATGACAAACCCGACTGTTTGGATACCCAGATAGTTAAGCAGTATGTGGACTCCCGGGGCTCGGGAATGTGCTTCACCTGAGTCACTGTGTGTGAGCATTGTTGTTCCTCTGTTTCCCATGAAACCTGTGGTTTTTGGATGAAGCAGAGTGGAATAAATGCTGTGAAAGTGGAAGAAAGGTGTTTGTGAGGGAAACTTCATGCATCTGTGTGAGCCTTCCTGTCCCCACACCCCTTCCCTGAGTGTGGTCAGCATCTGAGGAAGCACCGGGTTGGTTTTTCTTTCTTGGCTCTTACACTGATGTGAAGATCATTTTCTTCGTGGCTTTTTGTCTCCACCCTGGATCCATGCTGTGCTCTAGGTCAGGTCATGGAACGTTTAAAGGGGTGTCAGGTAGCACTGGCTGTCTTTTAAATGAAGCCTCATTGCCTTGGTCTAAAGTGACTTGGTGTTTTCCTCCCTTCATCCATCCCATCCATCTTTGCGCTTGTTTTTAGCATTTATTGAGTATTTGTACTGTGTGTGTGTGTGTGTGTGTGTGTGTGTGTGTGTGTGTGTGTGTGTAGGGGGGGGCCTGCAGTAGGCAGTGGGGTCAGTCCCTAGCACCCTTCCTTCCACCAAATACATTCTTGGCTCTGAATCACTTAGTCAGGATGCAAGCTTGCTGTTTCCTAATGTGCTTAATTTTTTTTTTTTTATTTTCTTCTGAAAATCTATTTTGTTTTCATACTGAGAGGCATAGCAAGCACTTGCTTAGTAAATGTCTATTTAAGGGGAATATTAAGAGTTTGGCTGTCATTCAGCAGACACTCAGTGCTTTAATGGGAGACCTTTAATCTCAACTTCTGAGCAGCCTTTCCTGCAGAGATGGAAATAAGAACCTGCTGGCATCGTTTTCCCGTAAAGAAGCATGGGGAAGAGTCATTTGGTTTGGAGGATAGGTGCTACCTCCCCAGCAGAGCTGACAACAGCTGCACCTCAGGAATGTCTTCACAGATGGTTGCCTAAGTAATTGGAATGTTGAAGGGAAAGTACTCCAGGGGTATGATGTCTAGAAAGGCCAGAGGTCGGGGCAGGGGGTCAGGGGTCGGTGTGTTTAAGGTTTCATCTAATGACTGTGTGTTGTCAGGGCCAGGGAAGCCTGGTGTGAGCTAGCCTTATTCTCCATTATGTAGACGCAATGCCCAGACTTGAGAACATTGTAGGATTGTTCCATGAATTGCGTTGAACTGGGGGAATAATTTGAGCACTTAGTGTTCTGAGGTGGCCTATGGAAGAACAACGTTCATCCAATTTCAGATTATTCTTCAAAGATACTAACAATAATTAGTTTGGACATGAAAACTTAGGCTGTACTATCTGATGTTGCCAGTGTCTTATACCGAATATCCCAACACTTGATAACAGCTATTGTGATTAGTGGTTACGGACACTGGCTAAATCTTGCACCTCATGAACTTCCACTGCCCCATCCTTAAAGCCAAAGGTTGGACCCTTTGTTTTAGCAAAACCCTTTAGTTTTGCTAAACTTCTTAGCTCATCCATTACTAGCCTTGCTGAATAGAACCATGAGTATCAGTCTAGTGTCTGAGTGGTTCAGGTGTCTCTCCAATACGTCAGTCCTTTTGGAGTTCCTTGTTCAGAGAGAAGGGCCCTCCACCTTCTCTCCTGTCCTTCCTTTTCATTGTTTTATGATACAGAACACTTAATCGCATCCTGAGGAAGCGTGGCTATCGATGGTCCCAAAGCTCCCTCTATCCTTACTTGTGTCAGAATGAAATGAAAACATTTGAGATCTCTGGCGGGGTTCATTCACTGCAGCTGAGTGTGCTGCAGGTGTCCCACCCGGTTCTGGAGCTCCACAGCAGGCCTGGGTCTAAAGTGTGTGGCCCTGCTTCCTTTTGTTTGTTTAGACCAAAATTAATAGGAAGATTCTCTTGCGAATCATGAGGGTGATTCACACAGGCATCCCCCAGTGGTGCTTTTTTAAAAATCAGTTTTTACCTGAAAGAAAAATAAAGAACATTTTCTCTCTGAGCTCAACACTTTCTGGGGAAAAAGAAAAAGGAGCATCCATGTGTACTCTCCATAATAAGTACTCATGTTGGCCTTTGTATGCCAAATTTCTTTCCCAGCTTTCATGTTTTTGTATTTTATATTGCACTCCTAGTAATGGGCTTACACACATGTGTTTGACGTTAGTGTGACTTGGTTTGCCTCTTCTGTCCACGCCCACTAGTTAGCCATAAGGGATACATGAGGTTCAATATAAGTTCTTTGTTCATTACTGAAATATGTATTTTTGCTTTTTACTCGAACGAGTAGTTGCCTTTTGTTTGTCCTGAAACCACAGAAGGAAAAAGCCTGAGGGTGAATTTACAGTCATCCATCAGAAAGGATGTCCACGTGAGATTTTGACTTCTTTCCAGCCGCAGGTGACTTCATCTCTATCTTCTCCACGTTCTACTCCCCCCCCCCCCACAAGCCCTAGGAATAAATAATACAGTCTTTAAATTGGGGTTTCATATGGAGAAATTGTTGACTTGAATATTAAACGAGCAGCTGGTAATTATGGGGGCCATGTACATACAACTTCCCTAATAAAGCCCTAAGAGGGCTGGGGCTGGGGCTCAGGTTCAGACCCCCAAAAATAGAAATTTAAGGCTTAGCTTTGTGTTTGTTTTTTTCCGAGACAGGGTTTCTCTGTGTAGCTTTCTTTGCGCCCTTCCTGGATCTCACCATGTAGACCAGGCTGGCCTCGAACTCACAAAGATCCGCCTGCCTCTGCCTCCCGAGTGCTGGGATTAAAAGCGTGAGCCACCACTGCCTGGCAAGGCTGGAGAGATGGCTCAGCCATTAAAGGCTAGGCTCACAACCAAAAATATAAGGCTTAGCTTTGTATAATGGGAAGTTCAGAAGTGCTCCTGTGATTGTGTGACTTTTAGCTTTCACGTTGACTTTAAGTTGTGCTTTGTGATGACCGAGTCCCAGATTTCATGGCTTTGCAAAACCCAGCAGAGTAGACCTGCTCTACATTGCTACTCTCTTTCCTGGTGTCCTTATCATTGTCAGCCAAGGAATTGAGTGTGTTTTCTTGCTGAACTCACTGTTTCTGCTTTTCCCTTTTTGGGAGCTTTAGTGAGTTTAATTTTTTTTCTGTCTAAATTGGATTTCATTTGTTATAAGGACTTAAATGACTATCGATACAAGCATTTTTGCATTTTCTGTAGAAACCATTCTTTACCCCCCGCGCCCCCCCCCCCCCCCGTGTGTGTGTGTGTGTGTGTGTGTGTGTGTGTGTGTGTGTGTGTGTGGTTTTAAGGTGTTTGTTTTTTTCCTGGTAAAGAAACAAGATGTGACAAAGTTGTTTTCCATCTCCTTAGGAACTTTTGTGCTGGCTCTCTGCACTGTTACAGAGTAAATGATTTTTTTGGCCTGGCATAGAAAGCTAATAATTGACAATGGAATTCCTGTGGAAAATAGATCTCACACTCCAGGCCATTGACTTGCAAGCATACCTTTGACTCATAAGGCATTGCTTGTTAAATGGTCTTGACTAAGGCTGGGGCTTTGTCTTGGTTCCCTCAAGTGTGCCCTAGTTTGGTTTCCTGAGAGCAGAGCCCAAAGCCAGGATTGGAGTGCAGGTAGTTTTTGTTTGAAAATGGATCCCAGAAAGGTGGGGTGAAGGGGCAGGGACAGAGAACTGTTGACAGCAGAGTGTGCTGTGATTCTGCCCCTGGATTCATCTCTCTGCTTGGTGGGAGCTGGAGCATTTACAGCCACACCGTAGCCCTCAGTCAGACTGTGCTCTTGACCACTGCGTTCCCACTTCTGGACTGGGCTTACTTTCTAGCTAGGTTGGCAGCTCTGTCCCAGAGAAGAAAAAAAGAGAGCCTGTGCTGCCTGTGGGGGGAGCACGGCCGAGGCCATCCTACTTGGATCCCCTCACTATGACTATGGTGGAAATCATTTGGGCTGATGGGATAAGGTAAGAGCCACCCTGAGTGTCTGCTCTTACTAACCCCCATCAGGGTGAGCATGTGCAGTACAGCCAACCATTTCACTGAGCCCAAACTATCTTTATTAGAAGACCACCACTTACGTACCACTAAGAAAGGAAATATACAAGCTCAGGTGACAGAAATGCTGATTAGTAAGCCACGGTAGCCATTAATGGCGTGACACACCCCATAGCAAATATAAGAATGTGGAAAAAGCAGATTCAAGAACTGATAAAACATGCCGTAGGGTAAGTGATAGGACACTGTGCTTGCGTGCCTGCCTGTCTTGTCGTGGAAAGATATTGGAAATGAATGAAGTGTATCATAAGTGTAAAGCATGATTGCTCTCATGTGAAGTAACATTGGTAAGTTGTAGGTGGATTCACAACCATATTGCAGACATTAATTCTCCCCTGCATGGTGGATTTGCTAACAGTGTTCACAAGTGACAGTGTACATGGTACCATGAAGCTGAGAAAGAAGTAGTGAAGTAGAGGTTGGGAGAAATCACAGTTTATCAAGCCTTTTGGTGAACCATTGACAACGTATGTGGGTCAGATCTAAACCTGGTGGGTGCCGTTCAGAGCCTGTGTTTCTGCGGACCCGAGCAGAACACAGATCATTAGAACAGCCAGCTCTTCAGTGAGTCACACACAGCCATACACTCAGTATACACAGATAATATTTTTCCTGGGACTGTTCCTCATCTGCCCTCTCAATTACAATGCTTCTAGCGTCTTCCTGCAACCTTGATGACTGAGGAGGTAGTCCCGAGTGGGACCATCTTCAACATTAGAGCAGCTAGACATGCACTCAGTACAGATAGAGAATCAAGATCCTGGGAATTTGTACAAAGATGAAGACGTCCCATCCCATGGAATGGATAGTCCCTTGGGTTGGAAGAGAGGATTATCAGGGTCATCGAGTGCCCCAGGCCTCTGCTGAAAAGGCCAACTTCGATGGCAGACATCATTTCTTCAGTGACTCAGTTGTGGTCTTTTTATTAGTGATAAAGTAAGTCTGGGGCTTTCATGGCTACCCGTAAGCCTTAGCCCTGCTGTCTGAAGTCAGGTGTCTTCTCTGTAGGCGTGGATCAACAGTCAGTTCCTGAAGCAGTGTCTTCTGTTCAGTAACACTTCAAATAATTGAAAATAGCAACTTTGTCTTCTCTCTCTTCTCCTAAGCCTCTCTCTTTGGAGTTTGTTTTTATTTACAGTAAAATATTTAGAACTGAGCATTGGATTTTAAAAGACAATTGTTCTTAGTGTTTAATGTCTGATATAACCTCCTACATCTTGAAACACTTGATGGATGGAAGGTATACCTGCTGTGAATCATCAGTACCCATTCCAGAATCTGGCCCAAGAGAAACAGGAAGTGAATCTGTATACATACATGTTCATAAACACAGACACACACACACACACACACACACACATATACACACACATATGTAAGTACACATACATGTACATAAACACATACATATAAACACATATACATACATAGATATATACTCATACACATTACACACACATATATACATATACATGTGCTCACTTACATTTATATATACATATATATGCATATACATACACACATATATACATACATTTATATTTACATACATAGACACATATGTATTACTTCTGTTTAGGTGATTGTAAGCTGCCATGTGGGTGCTGTGAACTGAACTTGGGTCCCCATCCAAGAGCAGCAGGTGCTCTTAACCTCTGAGGCATCTCTCTAGCCCCCATATAACTTATTTTTAATGTTCAATTTTTAGGCAGCGTTCTGCTATTTACTTAGAAATAGTGATTCCTCGATACTTTTGATAACATTTGCCCTCTCCTTTCCATGGATAGGTAGGGAAGTTATGTGGTAAATGTTTACTGCTCTAGTTGGTGGTGTGAACCTGGGAGAGCGGGGTCTAAAAATGAGGCAGACTAAAGTCTCATGCAATAACCAGCTTTACTCAGATCATCAGACAGTTAATACTCTGAGGGTTAAGAAGAGTCACCTGAGTGAGGTGTTCATCACAAGGATGAGCCACACATGGCAAAATCGTGTTTGCCCATAGAGGCATTTGAATAACAGCAGCTGAATAAACTCACTCCTATCCACTACACCTGGGAAGAGCATGGAAGCACATTCCAAGAACAAGTCTATGGTTTTGAAGAAACTGAGGTCACAAGACTCTTGTTTTCTTGGAGTTTTCTCACAGGCACTCAGAATTCTCATACGACTCCATTCTTGGACTGTGTTCCGACAGAGATAAAACAGTTTGTTCAAGTATGACTCTGGGAGTCATTCCACGTGAGTCACTGTGGAAGGTACTCCTGTGAAGAGAGAGGAGGTGACCTTCCAGGGGACCATCCTGGAAGCTTGGGGGGATTGGTGAGGGTGACGGTTGGGAAGGCAGCCCCGAGGTCTGTGAGCTTCAGTGGAGTACAGCTCCACAGATCTGGGACCCGAATCTTCTGTGGACCTCGGATTTACCCTGGAATTCACCATTTAGAATTCCCTAGTGGTCTTCTTTTTCTGTTTTAATTTACTTTTGGAAGGAGGATAATGAATAGTAACATCCCACATGCTTCAGTTTTGCTTTTATTTTCTAAATTCCTTTTCATAGAATGACAGACACTTACTAAGGGAGCCTGGGTGCTGTCTCTCCTCCAAGAGCTCGACCATCACAGGGTTGGGCCGTCTCCATGCTTGTGTCTGGAGATCACCAAGTCTTGCTAGGACTCAGTGGTCCAACCTCCTGTGGTGTTGGACTGTCCCCTCTGCTGTGGTGACTTAAAGATGACAGGGTCAGGGATATGGGTAGTAGAGTTGTCGCTTTCACTTAGAACAAACCACAGAGCCCATTTTGGAGGATGGTTGCTTGATGTTATGGAAAAGAGAAATAACGAAGACATTTTGGACCTTCATAAAGCTGAATCTAGAGATGGAATCCATTCCTTTCTCTCTTGTCTTTCATACCTTCCCACTTCCTGCCAACCCTTGAACCCACAGCAGATGTGAGCATCCAGGTGCTGAGCAGAAGAGGGGCCCTGTGTACCCTAAAAGCTCCTAGAACACAGGCAACCTGCAGGGTTGGTTTTGGTCTTTTGTTGTTTACAAGTCCAAAGTCCAACAACTGTTCTCTGATTCTTTTGTTAAAAAAAAATCAATTAGTTAAGCTTAGCTTATTTAATTAAAGATGGTATTTGCACAGAACAAAATAGCCTATTTCCCTCCTAAGGACTCAAAGCTACAATACGGTTTTTACCCAACTGCATACTTATATTAAAACTAATAGATACTTACCGCTTCACATACTCTGTTGGCATTTTATATTTTATTTTTTAAATAGCCATGGTAGGGATACCGGCCAGTAGAAAAACATGTGATAAACATGTTTAAGCTCTAGGTTTAATCCCCAGCTCCAGAAATAAAACCAAACAAAACAAAAACATAAGCCCCGAAGTCCCCTCCCAGGATTGGGCGGAGGCTGTGTACACTCCATTGCCTCAGAGTTGGCCTGGAGAGCATGGCAGGAGGGGCTGTATGTGACTCTGAGTTATAAAAGGTTATATGAATTCTGCTGACTGCTCTTGGGACACTAGCTCTGGGGATGCTAACTGCCGTACAGGAATGCAGCTTCACAGAGATTCCCGTGTAGGAGAAGTCACATTAAGACACTTTAGCTCATAGCCAGGCTGAGGTCCCAGTTCATATCATCAAGCAGCAGGTCAAGCGGAGCCGTCTCAGTCACCCACCCACTTGAGCCTGTAGAAGACTCGAGCCATATCGGGAGAAGGGTTGTAGTCATACAGGAAACCCTGACCCAGCACTGCCCAGCCCGGTTATTTCTGAATCCTTGACCTTCGAGTTAGGAGCCAAGTAAAATGGTTGTTTCAAGCTACTATGTTTTAAGTAAGGTACTTTGCTACTTAGTAACTGGAAGACATATTATGCTAAGAAATAAAAATGTTTAAAATAAATGGTGTACATCTCTCTAAGACATATTCTGTGCCCCCCACCCTTTTCTGAATAGTCCAGACATTACTTGAACCTTTTATTAATGAACATTTTTCCCCCTTTTCAGTACTCAGGCTAGAATCCAGGTTTTTTGGGCACTAGACAGGTGCTGGTTACTGGCCTGCATCTTTAGCCCAATACCAAGCATCCTACCATGTGGTTAATAGAATTATGTTTTTAAAGGATGAGGTAACTTGCAGAGACTCTGGATGATCTGTGGATCCTCCCTGCACTTTGGATTTGTTCTTTCCCCTCGACGCCAGGAATTGTTTCACTGTATCTGAATGTGCTGCTTCCACACATTAAACCACATCTGGAACACCGTTTTCGTGTTCAGGCTCCCCAGCTCATGCAGAACATCTCTGCGAGTGTCTGGTGGATGCAAGTTCTGTGTCTGACATTGCTCAAGGTGCTAGGTGAGACCGAGCTTCAAGAAAGCAGTGGTTTTTGTCACCTGTTGTGTCCCCAGTTCTGAGAACAATAGTTTGTTTGCTGAGACTCTGTTGAGTGAAGAAATGTACAGATACTGTGGGAGGTGGCCGGAGCAAAACTCAGCATAGATTCTGTCCTTCAAAGACTGACTGGGGTGGAGAAAGACCTAGAAACTGTTGGCCGGGAAAAATGGGTAAAATGACATGGAGATGCCTTTGTTCTTACTTTATTTTTTAAGTTAACTTGCTCATAGATAGCTTACTGAGGCTTTCCTCACTATCCTCCTGTCTCAGCCTCCCAAGTTGCTGGGATTCTAGTGTGAAGCACACTCCCAGTTTAGATGGTGGTGTTTACTCCTCCTGGGGAAAAAAGCATTTCTAGTGAAGGATTACCATGGAAACAGGGCTGATACTTGCAATAGTGTGTTTCCTCTTCATTTGTTCTTTGAAATCGAGTAACCGCGTCTCAGCGTGGTTTTGGACTTACTCAGATACAAGAAAAAAACCTCACCTTGGAATTTGTCAGGAAAAATAAATCAGATGTTGACCCCTTTGGGTTGGAATTATTGCTGCTTGTTTTGTGGTTTCTTTCTTGAGGTTTTTATTTTATTTTTTAGACTTTTGCAGAGCGTAGGTTATTCATTCATTTAAGATGTCACTGCTCCCCTTCCTGGAAGTCGCCTGAGGAGAAGAAAAGCACTACTCTCCTAACCCAGAAAATCTCACAAAGGCATGCAAGTCAGGTGGCCCGAGCCTCGCTGGTGAGGAGATGCGTATCTGAACAGCCACTGTGTATCTGACAGATGTCGTGTCAAAGAACTGACATTCGGCAGTGTCATGCTGGAGTTGGTGGTGTGGCCAGGCCAAAGTGGCCTAAAAGTGGTGTTGAAGTTTTCTGCCTGTGCATCCAAGTGCAGAACGTGCTGCTGAACTCAGGGTGCAGACGTGGGTTCCTGGTCATAGAAGACACAGGTTGACAAAGGGCCCAGTTAGACTAGTGCAGAGGTGAATTCCCCTGGCCCCGCTGGATGATCCTCATCGAAAAGGAGCAAATCATTCTAAGTTGGAGGGGTGGGCTGCACAGAAAAGATGCCTCTGAAGAAAGAAAAGTTAT
Source organism: Peromyscus eremicus (assembly GCF_949786415.1). Lineage (NCBI taxonomy): Eukaryota > Metazoa > Chordata > Mammalia > Rodentia > Cricetidae > Peromyscus > Peromyscus eremicus. The sequence continues at coordinate 66,318,264 of NC_081418.1, read as the reverse complement.
GGCACTGGAATAAATTCCACATAAACTAAGTGCAAAGACGAGTAAAAATGAGTGAATGAGTTTCCATGCAGCAGTCAAGAGAACAAGGAGCACTTCATGGCATACCTCTAAGCCTTGCCAAATAAAAGTGCCGTCTGTGGTACAAAGCTCTGGACAAAACAGTGCAGGGAGAAGCTGCATTCCTCCTCTTTGGAAGAGGACGAGAGTCAGGTTATGGAGTGGTTTGGTCTTTCTGTGTTATTATGGTGGTTTTGTTCTGGGGCGACTTTTTCTTAGCATCCTCAGTAGCCTCCGTAACTGAAGCTGCATTTGATGCATTTGATGCTCTGGCTGGTGAGTTGCAGTTGTTAGGACCACTCCTGTAAGCATTGTCAGGTACCAGGAACCCCAACCATCTCCAAGTTGGGATCACTTTTTGTATCTTTGGCTTCTCCTGGGTGAATTATCCTTCTCTTTATACTTGGAAGTTTTAAATTTCTTTCTTGATTTTCTTTATCCATTAAAAGAATATTTGAGCAATTATAGTTTCCTATTATACAAGGAATGGTGATTAGCAGATTGTTAGTTCAATTATTGATATTATTATTCTGTTATCATTGTATTCTGTTGTGTTTACTCTGAAACTCCAGGTAGACTTCACACACTGGGGTGGGTGGAGTGTGGTGATAAGAAAGATGCAGGATGGACATGAATGAGCCCCAAATACATTTGATTACAGTGTTTATTCGGGACTCTGACATCATCATCAGTCCTCCCCAACTTACTGTGTCCGAGTGAAGATATAATTGGCACAGGGAACACGAGCGCTTTCCTAGAGCTATGTTTCCAGCTTATTAAATTTGACTTGTGTGATTTGTTTCATAATTGAATCTGTTTCTTAGCACGCCGCTAATATTAGATAGGTTTCCTCGGAGACATCTATGGAGCCAGTTTTAGTCAGAGTGCCAACTCTGGTCTCAAGTAGTTTGGAGAAACCCTTAGAAAGGTGGGTTTCTTTTTAAGTTATTAAGGAACTCCACAGAACAAGCCACGTGATGCAGGTGGGGTGTGCGATGCATCTCAGCCTGGGGTGTGTGTGGGTGCTGCTTTGTTATGGACTGACTCTGAAGTTGTGGGGGGCGGCGACAGAGGAAATGGTGGCATGTTCAAGAGTCATTTGGTTGTGTTTTTCAAAGGAGACTGTGGACCATTGTACCTGGGAAGATGCCGATCTCTATGCCAGCGGTTTCAGGAGTCTATGCCCCTGCTGAAGAGAGCAGGCACAGGCTGACATTTCCAATGGATTACTTAGGGAAAAACGACTCTGCATTCTCAGTTGTAAAACTCTGAAGACCCGAGGGAGGTGGGGACAGAGCCTTGTTCACAACGGTGTCTGTAGATGAACCATCTTTTCTTTAGAGACCGATCTGCGTTCCCTCCGAAGCACACCCAGAGCAGGTGTGCAGTCGGCTGCAGCGGCCTCATCTCTGGGACACACACTGACTGTTACCTATAGGAAGGGTGGGCAGATCTCACAGGAACACTGGATAACCGCTTTTGCAGTCTTCAGGCTGCCGTCTGGAGTCAGGCATCTCAACAAACGTGGATTCGGCCTACTTTATTCACATCTGTGGAGAGGCATATGCCCCCATTTTCTTCCAGTTTATTTTTATCTGATTCCTTTTGGTTTTCAGATTTTATGGCCATGAACCTGCTAGTTACTGACACCCAGTGCAGCCTTCTCAAAGGCCCAGGGACCTGAGAGCTGAACATCAGGGATGGTCATCTTCTCTGGCTTTAGATACTTTGGAAGGGGGCTTGGCCCCAAAGCTGGAAAGTGCTGTTTTCTGTTTTGGAATGAAACGACTGAATGAGCAGACTGAACAGGTTTTTTGTTTGTTTGTTTGTTTGTTTGTTTTTCCTTTCTCAAAACCTCTGAGATATAAGCAGCTATGCAGACTGCCTCTGTAGCTTGGGTGCTCTTGTTTCTTCCACAGGCCCCCTCGTGGTCTGACACAGAGTACTGGGGACAGAAAGAGGGCAGATTCTCAGCCTGAACACAGCCAGTGAGCCCTGGGTGTGGTACTGCACTGGGGAAGCCATGCAAGGGTGTAAGCTGTTGGATCCTAGGTCCCTGGGCTGCCACAGCCTCGGGGACTGTAAGGAATTAGTGACATAGCATGACTTAATAGGGGGAGCTTTCTGAAAGCCTACATGTTATCTGGATGTTTCTTCCAGCTCCAGGTTGACGTTTTCTTTGGAACCACCCAGCCTTCCAAACAGGCAATGTCATAGCTGAATCCAGAAAGAGCAATGGTGCCGCCCAGCTCCGTAAGCTCCAGCATGCACAGCTAACTTGCAGGACAATTGTGAACCATAATTGTGAATAGAAATAGCTTGTCGTTGTTACTTATTTAAGCTCCTTTAATGGCAACATCTTTATCCCACTTAATCAGGATGCTCGTATGTGGAGGGACATTAGCCTGCACGGCTGTGAGCTGCTGCCCGAGGCAGCATTGTAAAGCATATGGTGCATGCCGAACCATCCCTTTAAAGTTTAAAGAAAACAATGCTAGCTGTTTCTGGCTTCTAAGTTTTCAGAAAAGCGTCTGAAACCTTGCACCAAACAGGAAGGAAAATGTTTGCACCACAGAGGCCCAGAAACTCTGTGCTTTCTGTCAAACACACAGACAAACACGCCCTCGCACCTCTGGGGGCTAGTGTGGAGGAAAGGCTGTTTGGATCTGCTGGACCTGACCTACGGGGTTTTGCTGCTCACAGTAGGTAGAGCGGATCCATGGCAGGCTCCCGGAAAGAAGCCTTTTTCTTCTGGCTGCATTGCATGCTATGAGGAAAACCTTGGAGGTCACAGCCCTCTGCCTCCTGGGAAGGACAGGGCAGGTCCTGACTGTGGAACTGACACTGAATTTCGAAGTCGAGGAAAATGGAGGAAGGAAAAGTTGAGCCATAATTTTGGAGGTCTTTGAGTGTTGTCAATACATAGTTTGGCTTTTAAATTTATTTTAATTAAAATTTTGGAAAATTGGTAGGGTGCTAGAAATCAAGCCAGGGTCGTGGGTATGCTAAGCATCCATTCTACCACTAGCAATATCTCCATTTTATACATCATTTGCCGATAAGTTTTACATGAAGAATCCCATGCTGTAGTGCGTTATATGCCAACTATATGAATGCATTATTTTAGGCTGTACTAGCTGTCTCTTGCACTACAAATGGAAGTAGGCGCCGAAAGCTGAGAAACTTCCAAGGAGAGAAAATTAAGTGGAGGAGAAGCACGTGTGGCATTTGAGGATCGTTTGCCACTAAGTGGTTCAGGGGTGGAACGCTGTGGCCAATCGGGGCTGAGGGGTTGAGAGAGCTGGGTGTGGATCACTGCGGACAGGCATGATGAGAGGGGGTCAAGGCTCTGGGAGGGCGTTTGGTAATGTGTGAGGTGCTTTGAGTGGGCAAGCCAGGCTGGAGCTGTTGCAGGTAACCCCGCTCTATGCCTTACCCTGAACCAGGCACTAAGCCAGGACAGGAACAAAGCAAATGCCAGCGGCAGACAGGAGAGGCATCTTAGATGCGGTGAATTCCTTCCTGTGTGTCTTCATTCCTTTCTCGTGGGCACTGCTCAGCTAGGAAGGAGGAGGACCGGGTGAGGAGGCGTTGCCTAGAAATATAGGCTGGGTTTTCTAGGGTTTACAATATGCTGTCTGCCTATTGCTGGAGACTCTGTGCTATTCCATTATTAGTCTCCCTAAAGGAGTGTTAAGATTGGTGTGGGAAGTGTTCCAGTTCCCAGCCAGCCCTGCTTACTTTCACCTCTTGGTGGCTGTCCTCTGCTGTGACCTTGCTGGGGACTTGAGTTGCTCATTTACCATTCCCCATCTGCTTGGTTTAGTGACCTCCCCCCCTCCCCCACCATCTTAGCAGCCCGCTCAGTGGCTACAGCTTAGCACTCAGTTCTGTGATGGTGACCTCTGAAATACCCCTCTCTACCGTAGCCTCAGGATTCCCTTTCTGCCTATCTGCTTTCTCTCATCGAGCCCTTCTTCAGACCGTGATTGATTCCCTTGATCTACACACTTTTATCTTCTCTGATGTGGTAGGATTGTACAGCCAGCCGTTCTGATGACCCATCACGGGTACCAGTAATGTCTCCCCGCTTTGAATTTCTCTTTCATATCTCCAGTTCAAAGGCAGCCCAGCTGTTTACTTCTGTCCCCGAATTCATTCTTTAACTGATAATTGGCTCCTTTATCAAAAGTTGGTTTTAACAGCACTCCTTGACAATATTTGAAAAAATCTTTGTTCAGATCCCAGGTTCCCACCCGCTCACTGCTGTACGCCACACCTGCGTATTATCTCCAAGAGTACAGACTTCCTTCCGATCGCCTTCAGCCTTGGCGTTTGTCTTCATTTCTCTCTTGACATGAGGTTACTAGGAGAAACCATCCAAGCCTTGTTTGTGTAGCCCCAGCCTTCAGAACTGCTATCTCCTGTCAGACTCTCAACGACTGGACTTGTTCACTACCTCCTAAATCCCCCGTCCCCCAAGGCCTCCTGTTTGGTGATTTTGGATGCAAGTAGTAGAGAAACCAAATGCAAGTGGCTACATGATGAACTCTGGAAGCTGGGGAGTTCCTCGGTGGCTCCATTCGTTGTCTTGAGGGGCCAGATTTATTCAGTCTTTAGTCCACTATCATCCCTCCAGACACTGCCTGTGGAGACTCATTAGCCAGGGGCTAATCTTCTGAGCTTGCCTAAGCTCATCTAGGACAAGAGGCGTAGGCTGACCTCAGGGGTTTAGAATCATCCAGATTTACAGCCTGAGGCTGAGAGTGGAGAGAGTGAACTTGGGATCCCCACAAGCGTGTGACTTTCTAGTATAATGTGTGCGCGCTCGTGTGTGTGCCTGCATTGTTCCCAGTAACTCTGCGTGCACTGGGACCCACGGCACCCAGGAGAGCGCCTGCTGGGCTGTTGCAGTGACTTGCACGGCGCGGTCTCCCCTGAAGCCTTTGCTCTCCATCACTTCCTGCAATCATTTTGCCCCTTTTCCTCTCACGTCTTGCCTTTCCTGCTGGGTTGACCTCACAGGCTCTTGTTCTGCAGTGACCTTGAGTCATCCCGATGATTACTATGATTTCATCTGATAGCCCTCTGCTCAGGATTCTTAAATCTCCATTTCTTATCGACTTCTGACTCTGGAATCCTGGTCTTTTGTTGTTTTTTTTCTCCCTTATTTGTTCTTGTATTTAGCATTTTGCTTAATCAGTTCATTTATAATGACAAACAATATTGCTCATGTTATGTGCTTTCCCTTAAGTATGGGACTTTCCTTTAATTTTTTCCTCTCTCTCATTCCTGGACACATAATCCCCAAAAATAAATATCACAGTAACAAACAGCTTATCTAATTTCTCTTCCATATAGGTCCTGTTGTATGACTGAAAGCTGACACACACATATGCCTCTGTGTGTGTGTGTGTGTGTGTGTGTGTGTGTGTGTGTGTGTACCCCCATGCATGGATATGTGTGCATGCAAGAGAGAGAGAGAGTCAGAGACAGAGAGAGAGTCAGAGACAGAGAGAGAGAGACAGAGACAGAGAGAGACAGAGACAGAGAGAAAGAGAGAGACAGAGAGAGACAGAGACAGAGAGAGAGACAGAGAGAGAGACAGAGAGAGACAGAGAGAGACAGAGAGAGACAGAGAGCACGACAGAAACAAACTGACGTAGAACCTTCCAGAAGAAAGCTGTTCAGCTGAGAGCTTAGCTTTGCTGGTTTCTTTTCCTTCATCTGTCCTTAAAATTGAAGATGACAGAGTTTCAGAATCTATCTTGGACCCTGTGGAGGTCTTAGAAGGATGCTGGGCACTTTAAGCCCACCGACCTGACGAGTCAATTTTGGAAAGTCTATCTTTCCACAAAAAAATGTGGCTTTTTATATGACAAGTGATTTAATTCAGGATGCTATAGCACATTATCCCAAACTGGGCAATTTATAAACACCAGAAGTTTCTTACTCCTGATTTCGGAGGCTGGACAGTCCCCCATCAAGGTGTTTTAGGTTTGGTGTCTGGTGAAGCGTCACAGATGGTGCTTTCTCTGTTTTTACATAGGATGGCAGGGCAGGACTGGATATTGGGGGCCCTTTTAAAATCGGACTAATCCTGCTCAGGAACTCATTACCGCTGAGAGGTCTCACGTAATCCATCACGGTGGTGATTAAGTGTCATCCCCTGAACTTGGAGGTGAGCACGGGGGTGAGGGGCACAGGCCCTTAGACCACGGCAGGAGTTAAGCTCTTGTTTACTTGTCCTCCATTCGTAGGTGGGTATCTCTGTTAATTTCAGCCAAATACACATACTCACAGATACTTCTGCCCCTGGTAACCCAGCAGAGCATGACACTGTCCACAGCCTATTTCACGGGCTAGATATACTTTGGAAGTAGCTTTTGATCTAGAAATGTCAAAAACGACAAATATACTGTTCTATAGCCCCAGATGTGTTCACGTTGAATAGTGTGGCTGTTGGAAGCCTGGGCGGCACGTGAAGTGGAAGCTCGTGCTGTCCTGGTGGAAGTATCGTTTACACCAGCTAGTTTAGAGAACCATGTGGCAGTAAGTAGCTGCTGGGGGATGCTTTACAGTCTGTAGCGCTGTAAACCCAGCAGTCTGCTTCCAGATGCAGGAAGAGACCCACAAGTGTGTGAGTGTGTCGGCATGTGTGTTTTGTTCCCTGCTGCCTTGTTTGAGCAGACACTGGAAGCAACCTAAATGTCTAGGAGCAAGGTGGGGCAATAGCCATGTATTTCACCAAAAAAATTCTGTAGAGCAGCTGACAGGAAACAACCAGAATTACAGGTGTCATTATGGACAAAACTGAAGAGTGAGGTACAAAAGACGTTGTCAATTGTGTATAGCATGAAGTCATTAGTTAAAATGAAGGTTATTCACAGGTGTCTTACAGTGCTGGTCCCGCCCCTACCGAAGGCCTCTTTAACTCTCACTGGATCTGCTGTTAGGAGCTCAATAATTTATCCTCTGTTCTAGGCTTTCCATTTCAACTCACTTTTCACCTTAGTACCAGTCTGGTTTCCTGCTGCATGTGGGTCAGTGCAGGCTGATGTCAATGGCATACAACATGTTTTCCAGAATCATTTCCCTTCACGTTTTCGGGAGCCTGTACCCACCCATTTTCCAGCGGTCCTCCAGAGTCCTCGTGCCTAAAGGCACCATCGCAGGCTGGAGTGATTGTTCTTTACTGTGCCTTTTCTTTTTCATCTTGCAGAAACCTACATAGAAATCTTCAAAGCCCAGAGCCAGGCTTCTTTTTTTTTCTAGAACTTTTCACTGTCCCATTTGGGTCAGAATTGGTTGTTTACTTTCCCACAGATCTGCAGAACTTTATTCTCACCGGAGGTATAAGAACTTGGCTCATGGTATTGCAGTTTGGCCTTGTTAAAGGGCAGTGTTGTCATGGGCATTTTGAGGCCCCGAGGCTCTTTGCCAGATTATTGCACATTAAAGGCTGCGTTGCAAGACTGCATGCATTTCTTACAAATTGTGAGAGGAATAATTGTCCCTAAATGAATAGTTTTCTTTCCCTATCTGGGCTCAGTGTGAAAATTTCTTACAGACACTGAGCCTCAGAAGGAGGACTTTTCAAGTTCATCTTTGAGGAAAACAACAAGCTAGGGTCCCTTCATCACAAAGTTGGCAGAGGTTGGTTGTGTGTTAGGGGACTGGTGACAATAATCGTGCTGGAGACTCTCCCTTAGATCCCTCCTCAGCCAGCGGGAATCTAAGTAAATTAAGTGAAAACAAAGGAATTGCTTCTATGAGACTACCTCATCCCACACTGTGGATTGAACCCAGTAACAGGCAGGTACTCATAACTGAGTTGTCGCTTAGTCCCTTCTTTACAGTTTATAACTTTTGAGAGAGGGTCTTTCTAAGAACCCAGGCCTTCACTCCCCTCTGTAGCCCAAACAGGCTTTGAACATAGGACCTTTTGGCTGAAACATTACCAGTAGCAGGGTTATAGGCCTGGCTACCACACCTTATCTTTCTTACCTTCTCTTTTCTCTCTTCTTCCCCCCTCTGCTTTACTAATGCTATTTTTGTTCATTGCAAGATAAATACCAGAAAACATGAAATAAAATTTACTGAAGAAAATTAAATGTCATTTTTTTTTCGGGTGGAGCGATTCCTTCCATGAAAAAGGTGTCATTCTTTAAATGCTCCAACAAAACAGAACCTGTGTATTGTGTCAGTCAGTAGTTGTCTTTTTTTAAAGTTCAGGCAGAATGGTAACTTGATTGTCTAACACATAGCTAGACAGCCTAGCGACCTCCAGATCAGGAGACACATTGTTTTTAGCAGCACAAAAGGTTTGTGTGGTTTCTTCATGGGGGTGAAACAGTGTCTTAGCTGCATCAGAAGTCACCCAGTCTGCCTGTATTATACAATGTCCTGAAATGTGCAAGCACACTCACACTCGACAGATGTCAGCGCATGTAGGACCCGGATGGGTTTCTGAAGCTCAGAAGCAAACAGTGAACAGCTTGTGAACACTGCACCAGTTAGCTGTGCTGTACCTGATGTTAATCCCTCATTTAGAGCTACAGTTCCAAATAAGATGCTGCTATTGGCATGTGTTGGGTAAAGGGGACACTGGTTTGCTCTGTACTGTTTTCACAACTTCTTGTGAATATGCAGTTGTTTTTTTAAAAACTTTATCATGGCTGTTTTATTATTTTAATGGGTACTGTACAGGCTATGGTGTAAATATACCATCAACCATTTAGCCGCTTTTCTATAATTTTTTTTTAGGTATTTTTATTTTTTTCCCCCACCACAAGCAACCTTGGTTGTAATTTTCAAAGATATCTTAAAAGAGAAAAGACCGCCACTGGGTGGTGGTGGTGGTAGTGGGAGGCAGAGGCAGGCAGATCTTTGTGAGTTCAAGGCCAGCCTGGACTACAGAGTGAGTTCCAGGAAAGGTGCAAAGCTACATAGAGAAACCCTGTCTCAAAAAACAAAACAAACCAAACAAACAAAAAAAAAAAAATGGGAAAAGACCACTGTAAGGTCCTTGTGACTGCCCTCCAATGGCTTGATACAGTTTGAAGATCATGCATTGCATGAAATAAAATGAACCGGACAACAGGGATAGAGTCAGAAAAGTGGTCTTTGATGGATTTTCTGCCTGCTTGTTTGGAAAAGTCTAAGTGGCGAATGATGGACAAGGAGTAGACGACAGACAGTGTTGACTTAATTCAACCCATACCGTATACCATTACATTGCTCTTCAAGGGTGGCAAACACCTAGGAACCATCCATTCGGTGAGCTGGCAGCAAAACTCAGGTGTACAGTCTCTATCTAGAGAGGAAGGCCTTTGAACAGTTAGCCAAGTCTTCCTGGTATTGATCTTCATGATTTCCAGCTTAATTTTGAGACCAGTCTGGACACCACTGACACTGTAGTGAACTTTGTCTGCCCCCTCTCTCCCCCCACCCCCCAGTGGTTGGAGCAAAGAGATAGGGCTGTTTTTGGTATATGTGTGTGTTATATGAGAGCTGTTTTCTGTCTGGGCACAGCAGGCATCTTTTTCTCTAGCAGGTGATGAAGGGGTTTTGTTTTATTGACAAGTACTTTTATTTCACTTCTGTTCTTTTACAGAAAATTCTATCTTTGATCGTTTGTTATTAACGCTTATGACTCAGACACACAAGCAGATTATAATGAAAAGATTATTGCTTCCCCACTTGGCAGTAAGATCAGTGGTGAGCATGCTGTGCTTATCTATGTGATTTTCAAATTAAAAATCCACTCAGATGATCGCTACAGGTGCCTTTCAAATGAGGTCTGGCCAGAAGTGTGAGATTTGACTTTCAGATAAAAACAACACTCCCAGATGACCTTATTTTCCATAACTTCTGATCCCAAGTTTGGTTCCAGCTGAGAAAATTACTTTCTCACAGATTTCCACTTTAAAACGATTGCACATCAGGTCCAACTGTGTGTGTGTGTACCCTGTAAAACTTGTCACATTCTGTCCTTTTCTTTTTCCGAGACTTGCCTTCCTCATCTTATCCATGGGGCTATTTATAGAACGAGCTGGTATCATGCCAACGATTCCACCGTTTATTGTTTTAGGGCTTCTATTTATTCCATACATAATACGCATGAAGATCTTATGTAGACATATTTGTTTGTGTTTGTGTGCAGGTCAGAGGACAACTTGTGGGACTCAGGGTTCTCCTTCTACCATGTGTGGTTTGGGGATCGAACTCAGGTTGCATGGCTTGGTAGCAAGCACTTTACTGATGAGCCATCTCACTGGCCCATAATTTCTTTTTTCTCTAAAAAGCTCACAGTGTTATGCAGTGACTCGTTTTCTCTGGAACAGAAGCAGAATGGGAACTATGATCAGTGGTCCAAGTGTTCACACTGTGGGTGAGTCTGCTCTGGGAATTAGACTAGCCTGTGCCCATCACTGTCCTTATTGATGTCTGGGAGTTTTGTCCTTATCTTCTTCATAATTATTCATACACTAAGGAAAATGCTATACACATACAATTATGGAATAAATCTGGGGACCAAATCAGAGTCCCCAGGGAAGGAAAACATTCTTCAGAAGTCTTGTGTAGTTACTTTTGACCTTCATGGTCTGTTCTTTTTGACATCAAGATAGTGTTAATAAATGAAGGAGCTGAAATGCCTGTTGGACTCTGTCGGAGGGCTTTGGTAGTCCTCCTGGTCTGTAACTGAATGCTCCTGCCCTCTTGAGTCTCCATTTCAACCTTGTGCCACGAGCCTCCCTCTCAGCTGGCCTGCACTTCACAGACATCTGTTGGCTCGGCCTGCTGTCATTCTGTGAATCACTGCTGGCCTCATTAAACTATTTTGGGGAGCAGCTTGTCCGTTCTCCTCCCGTGACCCGTGAAGGCTGGAGTTGCTGCAGCATCGTCGGGCCCGTGTGGAATTTGAACGTGCAGGGAAGGCATCTCACCTTAGAACAGTGGGCTGTCTGCCTGTGGGGGCCGCTTCGAGTTTGAATTTTTTCTTTTGTTGTGAACAGCGATGTCAGAAATGTTTTTTCTTTTGTTGTGAACAGCGATGTCAGAAATGCCGTTCTTGCCATGCCTGTGGCGTCTCAAATGCTGGCTGTAAGGCAGCTCGTCAGTTGGGCCATTATGACAAAATACCACAGACTGCAGAGCTTAAAACGAACGCAAATTTACTTCTCATTGTTCCAAAGACTAGAAAGCCTAAGATCCAAGTGCCAGCCAGATTGGCATCTCCTGAGAGAGTGTTTCTTGATTCATAGGTGGCACCTTCTTGAAGTGTCCTTGTGGGTAGAAGGGGCAGGTGGCACTCTGGAGCCCCCTTTTGGGGGTTATTGAGATCATTCCCCCCCCTCCCCCCGAGACAGGGTTTCTTAGTGTAGTTTTAGTGCCTGTCCTGGATCTTGCTCTGTAGACCAGGCTGGCCTTGAACTCACAGAGATCCACCTGGCTTTGCCTCCGGAGTGCTGTGATTAAAGGCGTGTGCCACTGTCGTCGGGCTGATCTCATTCTTAAGAGCTTTGCCTTCCTAACCGAATTTATTCTTTACCTACCTCCGAATTTATTTTTTACCTACCTCCCATTGCCATCAGATTGGTGATAAGATTTTACCTGTGAAGTTAGGGGAACATAGGCATCGAGACCCCGGCACCCCCTTTCTCCTTTCGTTTTCCTTTGCCTACTCATGGTCCTCATATGTGTTGGTGGTGTCTGCTCACTCATGCATGCAAGCCTACCTCAGGGCCAGTGTGGCCTTGACAGGAAAGCAGCACAGTATCAGTGATGAGAAGATGGCCTGCCTTCAAGTCCCATCGTAGAGGCAATGACAGAATCCTATTAAGCTTGGTGGCCAGAGCATTAAATTGTGGACAGTGTGCCCAGTCTTACACAGTAGCATTAAGATCTGAGAAGAGACATTGATCAATGAAGACACCAACCAAACCACAGCTTATACCTAAACTGTAGAGGAAGACTGCCAGCATCATCCAGAGGCCTTTTGGTTCATTTGCTCTAAATGTTTAGTTTGACTGATTATTTGCTGAGACCAACAGGTCATGTTTACCTGGTAACACATCACTTTACATGAAGGAATGAGGACCAAATCTAGGCTTTCTAGTTCCCAGAGTATCTTCATTAAGCCCTGTAGCTGCTGGCTCAGACTCATAGTTGAGTTACTGTAGGCTCACTGATGGAAACAAATTTCTTTTTAAGACAAGGTTTTACTGCATAGGCCAAGCTGGCCTTTGCCATCTACCTGCCTCATCGTCCCCAGCATTGGGATTACAGGAGTGCCACTCCACCTGGCTGATGGGAGGATTTGCTCTTTAGCGGAAGTTACTTTTCTCTATGTTGTTTCACACTTTTCTTCACTTACCACCTTGAAACGCAATGTAGGCAGTGTATACATTTCCTACTGGTGCTCTAACAGATCAGCTCCACAGATTGTTCTTCTATAGCTCTGGAAGTCAATCTCAGGCAAGATGATGTCTTCCACGGTAGGTTCTGGTAGGGACCATGGCTCCTGTTCTCTTCATCTTGGGGCAGCTGCTGCTGTTCTTGACTGATGGCCTCATCTTTTGTTCCTCTGCTTCAGTCACTGCATTGTCTAATGCTCGTCCTGTTTCCCCATTAAAGGGCTCTTTTCCCTACGTCGTCAGCCCCAACTGGCTAGTCTGGGAGAATCTTCACACCCTCAGGGCTTTAGCCATGCCTGCCAAGTCCCTTGTGCCATGTGAGGTTAGCTTCTGTGGGTCAAGTGATTGAGACCCAGACATATTTGAGGCTATTAGTCTGTAGAGCATAAATAGACACCTGCCTCACAACCCAGATTCTCAATTTCCCCCTTTCCCCTTCCATTCTGAGTTTTTTTCGAATTTAGTCATGCTGTACAGTCTGTTGTCGTACATGTTTCTAGCCAGACACTTTCCTCCTGTGGTGTCTCATAGTGAATGCCCCTTTCACAACAGGCCTGTTCTAGAAGTGGAGACTCTGATAGCACGTACCCAGTGACTACAGATGAGCCAGCTCACCCAGACGCGAAGGGCGATGGTGGGGATGGACATCTGGGGGCAGTCTGACTTCCCACGGCTCCTTTTCTGTCTCTGAACATGTACCTCCTGAGCAAATGAATGTTAAGTCAGTTTTGGAATTTAAAAAAAAAAAAAGGCATCTCCATGTCCTTGAATTTGGCATTTGGACTGGAGGGAAGTTTCTTTTGTTTGCAGATATTGATTGTGTTTGAAATATTGTCAGTGAAATCTCACTGGCGAATTCAGATTCAAGGGGTCCTTCATTTAAACCTAGGTCCCAAGACTTGCAAAGTGGCATAAGGCCTGTAGTCCATCCTAGCTGCAGGGAGACTGAAGCAGGAGGATTGTGCATTTGAGGACAGCCTGGGCAGCAGAAAGAGATGACATTGAAGAATGAATAAATATATCAAGGTCCTTTAAACCCTAGAGACATTACCTTCAGGGGACCCGACCTAATAATCACTTTTCTGGAAACAGTGGGCCCTGACTTTCATTGGCTCTTCAAGAAGTTAGTGATCTAAGAAAGGTTAAAGGTTGCCTGGGTTGGCAGCAGGTAGATTATTTTCCAGTTTTCCTTGTGTAAAGGCCCCTAGAAGCGTATGCATATTTCTTTTTAATACATAATCTTTTAGCAGCCAGTGAGCTTCCCCATTCATGGGAAGTTGCCCTCCCACTGAAGCCCATGTCTTTTTGCTGTCAGTGATAAAAGGCTTATTCAGTTTCCGCTGGCATATTGTGAGCTATCTTTAGAATGAGATATGGGAACCTTTGTTAAGTGAAATCTGAATCTTGGATAGGCAATATATAATTTGTTTGTTTAGACAGGAATTGAAGATAAAGAATGTCAAGGTTTCTTCTCCACTGTCCCCAAACACCAGATGTTTTAGTTTATATATATATATATATATTTTTTTTTTTCTTTAGTATGTACTGCTTTGGAACTAAAAAAACAAAATAAAACAAAAAACTCATTTCCTTTGGTGTTGTGCCACACACTTGCTCCCACCTCTGGCCACCACTTATCCTGTCCCTTTGTAAAGAATTCATGGCTCCTGACCTTCTCCTCAACGATGCCAGCTCCTTCACCCTCACCTCTCCCAATGGGAACCGAGAGATGAGGGTAGCATCTGGCATTTGCTTGGTTTCTCACACTGCACGTTGGAGGGTTACCCCGTCTACAGAGACACACAGCAGAGAAGAAGGCTGATGTCGGGGTCATTCTGTGTGGTCAAGGCTCCGGAAGCAAAGTGTGAAGGGCTGGAAGGTGCTCTCTGATGCTTTTTCACTCTGAATGGGTTTTAGAAGAAGGTGTAATTTGAAATTAAGTTCAGATGTCCACAGGAGGAGGACATTAACGTTCAGGGATCAGCAATGCAGCTTGAAGCCCCAGGCAGAGGGGGAGCCGGACATGGGAGGAAGCTTCTTTTCTGGATAAATTCTTAGTCCGTGCACATGTATAGTGGGAGGTAGCCCCTCCTCATGGACTACGGTGAGTGCGAACTCTCTTTGAAATCCATGGGGAGCTGTGCAGAATAATGCTGAACTGTGAACGGACTGTGGTGCTTTCAGCTGAACTGATTTGTGACCAGAACTTCAGCATTGTTTGGCCCATCTTACTTACCTTACATTTGTTTGTTGGTGGGGATGTATGTTTGTGCCAGGATATGCATGTGGAGGTCAGGGGGCAACTGTGAGACTCGGTTTTCTTCTTTAACCACGTGGGCTTTGGAGAATCTAATTCAGGCCATCAGGCTTGGTACCAGGCACTTCCCTCCACTAAGCCACCTAGCTGGCTCCCTTAACTAGTTTATTTTATTAATAGGAAAAATAAATGAGATGATGCTTTGTTTTCCTGACATCGGGGAAGAACTATTTAATGACAAAGTTGCTGATGATATTTGAGCCCCTAGGTCCTGACCCATTGTTCTTCATTGACCTAAGTTCCCCAAGTTCCCCAAGGATGAGGCTTTCTTCATGAGGGTGAACAAAACAGATTTCATACTTGAAACATTCAAATTTCACAGATGAAACTCAGGGAAGTTCACTTACATATCCACCCACGTGACTAAATTGAAGCCTGTCACTCCAAGCGTTGGCCTCGGCGATGGGAGCATGAAAAGGTGCAGCCATTTTGGAAAGCAGGCTGCTGTTTGTGAAGTTAAGCACACCCACTGGCCTAGATTCCGCGCCTACATATTTATTCTCGAGAAGGACCTTTATGCAAATGTTCGTAGCAGGTTAATGTCGCTAGTTAAACCTGGGAACACTTTCTATGTTCATCAGCTGGGATCAGATAGATTGTGCTGTGATACTACTGAGCGATGAAAAGTAAGGAACCATGAATACAAGGAATTTGTCTGTTGTTTCCATAAACACTGAGAGAAAGAAGCTGGACCCCAGCTTGGCATATAGCCTTATCTCAGGGAGATGGAGTCCGAGAACAAGTCACGTAAGAGCAGTAACAGAAATCAGACGCCTGAGCGTTGGAGCTGCCAGCACACCACAGAGTGTGACGGAGTCTTTGAATGAGACATGTTCCCTATTTGACTGAAGCCGTGGTTACGTAGGCGGGTATCTTTGTTCCAAACTCATCAAACTGACACTTAGAAGGAACGTATTTTATTGTATATAAGTTATACCTTAATACAGGTTATTTTTAAAAAGAACAGAGAGCGGCTAAGTCACTGGAGAGCAAAGCGTGGTTGGTCCGAAACATAAAATATTCTTGTGATCTCATGGACTCATCTCTGCCTCCCTTTTCTGTCTCAAACTGTGGTCCTTCTGTCGCTGTCCCCTTGCCGCTTGTCTGAGCAGACAGACAGAACCAGGAGCCAGCACACTGAGGAAACTGAGCAGTCCACCCATGCACACAAGTTATTTCTGTGCCCACTAGGCCATTTTGCCAAGTTAAGCAGCAATTGTGGGAATCACTTTGAGGTCCAGCCACTAATTCTTCAGTTACCACAAATTTTACCATATACCTGTATATGCAAATAAAATAACACTCAGAAAATGCCAAGTGCTTTTTTGGTTCTCTGGAGGAAGTAAGAGGGTTTGTAGAAAGAGTAGGTAGAATTTATTGTCATATTCTCTGCTAAAAAAAAGTCTAAAAATAAGAACGTTGGCAATCACAGTTAGTATTCTGAGTCATAAAATGTAAATCCTGTAAGCCTGGAGCTTAGGAAAATGCTATTCAGAAAACTTTAAACTGCAGATAAAATATATATATCTGCCTTCTGTCAATTCTCCTTCTAGATCCTAGCTTCAGGGCTTTCTCAGGGACGTCTAGGACTCAGGCTTGAAGGCATGTGAATCCCCGAACATAGAGGGAACAGGGCGATCATTCCCCTCAAGAGCGCCCCCCCAATCCTGTGCCTGAGGAGGCTGAGAGACCCTCTTAGAACCTGAACCTCACTGTGGAAAAGCTAATTGGACAACCATCAGTGCCCATAGCTGCTCAAACCTTTTTAGTCTTAACTAAGAGAAAACAATGGCCACGCCCTGTTTCCATGGGAAGCAAATCAAAAGTGTCCTGAGGAATTCTCAATCCGCCACAGGCATCTGGCCAGGCAACAGGGTGTAGAGGTGAAAACCAGCGGGTCTGTCCTCTAAGACCTGAAAGGTAAGTCTTATTGTAGCAAGAGTATGCACTCTGAATGGGGCCCCTGTGCTGTGCCCACCTTGTGGGTAGAGTAGCTGCTTCAGAGGCTCTGAAACAGGGCCGGGCACTGTGGGTGGATCAGATCAGGGTTGCAGGAAGGTAAAGTTTGAGCTGTGTAGTTACGGGAACGGAGACTCGTGTCTGATGGGTTCCGGGCACCCTCTTCTAAGCTGGTGCCCTCAAGTGCTGTGTGTGTTCTTCATTGGCTAAGAAATCCTTATTAGAAAGTTCTTCTGGAGATCCTTGGACTGTTGAACTGGACTCCTCAGAAAGAGGACTAGAGCAGGAGTTTTCTCTTGAAAATGCCCGTACATGCTTCTTATATGCAGCCAGCTCACCTGCTGCTCGGGTGGAATGAGTGTCCAGGAAAGGAGTCTGAGCATAGCCTGCCAGGACCTGGCATGCTCAAACTGAAGCTGGGAGAGCTCTGTAGGAAGTGGCATCTACCTTATCAACACTGCCCTGTGGGTGCAAAGAGCTCGCTGTAGGCTGCCTCGGTTCAGAATACCAAGTAGGCAATTGTTAAAGGGCTGGAGGATGGCTCGGTCTAGGAGCACTTGGTGTACAGGCATGAAAGCCTGAGTTTGAATCCTCAGCATCCACATAAATGCCAGGCATGGTCCTACACGAGCCTGTAAGCCTAGCATTGGGGGTGGAACCAGGTAGAGTCAAGGAGCTCACAGCTAGCCTAACCAAAACAAAACAAAACAAAACAAAACAAAACTAGGTTCACCCAATTACAAGGGAATAGAGATCAGTAGAGGAGGGCTCCTGGTGTCCTCTTCTGGCTTCCACATGTATGACACATGTGTGACACATACCTGTGCATACAAATACACACACATAATAATAATAATAATAATAATAATAATAATAATAATAATAATAATAAGTCCCAGTTACTGTAACATAGCCCGTTTTCAGAACCCACCCTGCTGGCTGGTTGTGCCTGTGCCTTCATCACACCTTGACAGAAGGCTGGCAAGGCTTCCCTCTAGTTTTTCCAGGACCATCTGAATGAAGCAATAATCTATGTCTTTTTAGCCTCAGATAAACCATCTTGCCTCAAAAGTAAGCTGTGAAAACCAGAGTCTCTGTTTAAGTCATCTTTTCCCATGCTCAAAAATGGGTGAAACCATGGCCATGGAAATGTAGATGTGAAGCCAGCCCCTCTCTTAACTAACTCCACCAACATTAAAACACGAAGAAGAAATCCTGCAAAAACGGTAAAACGGTAGCCAAGGAAGTGTAGCTGTGAAGCTGTCCCTCTCTCAACTCTACCAACACTAAAACACGAAGAAGAAAGCCTGCTCAGTCACACAGTTAGGAAGACCCGTCTCACTTCCGGCTTTCATCTCTAATACAGACCCATGACTCTGCTCGCTGTCGCTAGAGACAGAGACTGGCATTGAAATGTGCCAGCCAGAGTAGGAAATGCCAGACACATTTTAAGCCCTAGGAGCTGAGACTGTTCCTGAAGGATTTTTCTCCTTGATGTAACTTGGAAGGAGAGCTATTCTTGTTGTTCTCCCCTGTGAGGCCTGCCCACTGGCTGTTGAGAAGAAGGTGGATTTTACCAGTAAATGAGAGGGCCAGCAAGGGGGTGGGGGATACTTCTTCCAATCTTTGGGTGTTTAGGCTGGAATGGGGTATTTCTTCTGTTCTAGAAAAGGCACCAGCCTGCATTACAACAGGGAGACATGATCCTCAGTGCTCCAAGGATTGGACAATAAATAACCAAGGCAGGTATGCACATCCATGTTGGCTCAGAGCTTCATGGCCTGCACTGTACAGGGCTCCTGGGATGAGAGGCATCTCTTAGTGGCCATGGCTCAGTGAGGACCACACCAGAAGGATTTCTGTCTCTGTTCCAGCTCCTTTCACTCTAATACTGTGTGCATGCAAAGCCATTTAAAAATAAAAATTCACCCCCACTCTGTGTGCATGTGTGTCCATGTGCCAGAGCACACGGGGAGGACACCTCTGAGTGTCAGTCATTGCCTTCATCCCCTTTGACACACAGCCTCTTGTTCACTGCTGTGCAGGGCAGGCTAGCTGGTCACATGAGCTTCCAGTGATTCCCCTGACTCTGCCTCCCATTATGTCTTAGGAGCACTGGAATTACAGACATGTGCTACTGTGTCTGTCCTGCTGGGTTCTGCAGATCTGAGTGAACTCAGGTACTCAACGCTTGCATGACAAGGGCCTTTGCACACTGAGCCATTCCCGCACCCCACCCCACCCCAGTCCTAGTGTGGTATTTAAAACACCTAATGCTGTGGCACGCCCCTTAGTAAGCCTCACTTACTTTTTTAATGTCAAATATATGCATAGTTGCATTGTTCCTCATATTATAAAGGGCAGAACCATGGGCCTGCTCCTCTGCGCTCACACATGGAAACAGAAGAGGGTGCTCATAGCAGGAGGAGAACAAGTGAGCAGGACACACTTATTCCAGGACAGCAGTGTGAGCATCTCCATGCCTCCAGAGCTCAGGAGGATAGGAGCCTGTGGCATCTCAGGGCCTTCTGGCCATGGTCAGGTTGGCCAGCGGCTCATCTGGGCCTCAGGGGAGCTGATTAGGTTGGAGATAATTGACTTTAACAAAACATTTGAAAATGGAATTAGCTCCCCAAAAAGTGAAATGTTACCCAGCAGTGAGTAAACTTAGCCCTATACATAGTTGGCAGGCATGGAAGAAATGTTTACTAAATAATGTTACCATAGCAATGGCGGAGGAAAGAATTTCTACTGAGTGATTGCTGTTTTTAGAGTCAGTAATTCTGTGTAGAAACCCATCCTGGTACCCAACTTCCCAACTTCATAAAAGCAAATACAAATGTGTATGGGAATCAAGGGTGGAGGTCCATGCGTGTCATCCCAGCCCTTGGGAGGTAGAGACAAAGAGAACCACAGTTCAAGGTCATCCTCCGTTAAACTGCAAGCTCAATGTGTCCTAGGCGACATGAGACCCAAACGTCAGTCAGTGGTAGATTGTGTGCTTGGCATGCCTGAGACCTTGAATTAAATCTCTAGCACCCCTACCCCCGCCCCCAAAAATGAACATGCAGGGGATACATTTTCACAGTTTTCCCCCTTCATTTTATTTTTACCTGTTTGGGCATAAAGTCTTGAATCAGCTGTTATATAAACATTGAAAATGCAGGCAGTGAGCAAGGGGAGGAATGGGGTGTAGCCTCCTTTCATGTCTTTGGATGTTTCCTTGCGTCCTTTATTTTTGGTGTGCGTGGTTTGCTTTCTGTTGCTGTGATAAAACACCATCATCAAATGCAATGTGTGGGCTATTCAGCCTACACTTCCAGACCATAGTCCATCATCCAGGGAAGCAAAGGTAGGAGCCGACGCAGCATCACTGAGCACGGGCTTGCTCCCCACGGCTTGCACACCGTGCTTGTTTCTACACCCCAGGATCACTTGCCCTGATGTGGCTGCCTACAGTGGCCTGGGCCCTCCCACGCCCATCATTAATTTAAAGCATGCTCCATAGACTTGCCTACAGGCCATTCTGATGGGGCCATTTTCTCAGTTGAAGTTCCCTCTTCCCAGAATACCCGACACTAATAAGCACGTGTGTTTTTCATAGTTTCGTGCAATCCAGGTGCTATGAAAGAGAAAAGGAAAAAAAAAAAAAAAAACAGGGCAGGAGACATTTTTATATTTTAATGCCCTGTTCTTAGCCATGAACATTTATTTTGGAGGTTGCATTATTTGCTGTATGAGTTGATGCAGTCTGGTCTTTGTTTAACTCGCCTTCTGCCTCTGCTCATTGAGTTTGTGTATACACTTTTCTTCTATTGCAAATACTGAGTCAAAGGTAAGGCTGTTTTCATAAACTCTTGATATTGATGGCTAAGCAGGCTGGCCAAACACTTTGGTCCCCAGGCAAGAAGCACGGAGCATGGCTGTGACGGGGGTGGGGTGGGGTGGTGAAGGTGTTGGCGATGGGGGGGTTCTCACTCACCCCCCAGGTGAGAAGGCTAGAACTTCTCCCCCCTCCCACCAGACCACTCACCCACCCTTGGATGGCCCAGTTTGCCTTTCTGCCTTTGCTACTTTGTCTGTCTCTGTCTTTCTCATTGTTTCTTCATGCAGGCATGCACACGTGCGAGTATGCGAGTACACACATACACACACACACACACACACACACACGTGCCAGCGTGTCAGTCTGTCTCTCTGACTGTGGTTGTTTGAGCCTCTCATCTGTCTTCTTTCTGTCTGTCCCCCTCTGTGTCCCTCATCCCTTCTTTCTCCACACTTGGGCTGCAATGGCGACCCCTCAGGTTCCACCTGTCACTAAGCTCAGCAATCATCAGGGCCTGCTAGGGGAGAGGCTAGGGGAGAAGACTGTCCTGGACACCATGGACTGGGACAGCTTTGCCTCCTGCCCTGCCGGGAGCGCTCAGGGAAGACCTGGGCCACCTGGTCACCTTCTCTACAGTGAGTGGAGTGAGGAAGGTTAGTCCTTCCCATCTCCTGTGTCCCTTGAGAGGCGGGGGTTCCACTTCACGGTCTCCAGCTTTTGTTTTTTCCTCCACTGCTTCCCTGTTTTTCCCCTTCAGCCTTGGCTCATCGGCTGGTTTTGGAGTCCGCACTAGCCCTGTGATTCTCCCAAGGAGGGTTGAGCTGCTCTTCCTTTCACTCCAACGGTGGGATGGAGGCAAGGGGTGGGCAGAAAATCCTTGACCTGGAAACCGAAGCCAGGCTGGGGAATCTGGAACAAATATTAGGTTGGCAGCGAGGCTGTGAGTCAGAAGCAGGTGGTCAGGCTGAGATGACGTCAGACTGGGGATGGGGCAGAGCTGGTGGCGCAGTGGAAGAGGGGCTTGGGAGAGGCTGGCCTTGCTGCCATGCACTCCCAGCCTGTGCTTGGAGTTAGATAGGATGCATTTTATTTCTTACATGTTTATGGAAACAAACTCCAAAAGTCCAAGTGTCCCCTGGAAATGTAAGTTCCCACCCACCTTAGTTACTAAATCGTGTGATCTCTGGTTGAGAAAAATCAGGGCCCCAGGAGGCAGATATGCTCAAGGTCACATTGCTCGCCAGGGCAAGCCTGACTTTGGAACACCGAAGTTTGAGCTCTCCACCATCCAGCCTACCGTGAACTGTCCTAACACAGGGGGACTTTATTGTGTGACACTGTGGAACTTCTCATAACTTATTGTAGAGTGTTTGTATGGGTTTTGAGAAATCTAGCTGTTTGCTCTGCTGTATGAATGTTATAGTTTAAAGTCCCGTTTAGTTAAGTCTTGTCTCTTTTCGTTTCCAAATAGGCTGAGATTAGAGCTAGGGTAGTTGTACAAAGCCATGAGCCTTTGCAGGTGAAGGTCCCTTGTGGAGTTTTCTAGGTTGAACCAGGAGTTGGGGGGCTTCCAGCAAGGACTATGCCTCACACTTTCCCTTCAGCCTAGAGTTCTTGGGACCAGACAGGGTGTGTGTTCTTTCTGTCTCCTGAAGCCGTGGCCAGAATCCCACTTCTGAGCAGTGTGAAGTTGAACCTGAAGGTGTTTTTTTTCCCCTAAAAGAGGTATCGCCATCTCTCTCTTTCAAGTACACTTCAGCAGCTGCTCAGGTCGGCCTTGGCCTGGGCGCGTGACCGCAAGCCAGAGGACTTTTGTGAAAAACTGTGCTATAAGTAGTTTCAAGCAGTTGATTCTCAAAAGTTGGAATTATGTGTGCTTGCTCTATTTATCTTGGGCTTTTGACTGGAGACGATGGAATTCAGAGTTCATTAAATTGTACCATGAATCTGACTAGTGAAGGGTTGGTCTGTGTGAATCTCTGTGTGCATCTGTGTATCTATTTTAATCTACTTGGTGGTATTTCTGAGAATTTGAGTGGTAACTTTTTCCCCTTTTAAAGTGCTGACTAACATTGCTGCTGAACGTAAAGCAAATGTACAGATCAGAGGTCCACCGATGGTTTGCAGAGTGGGAAGATCGTTTTAACATCCCTTCCAAATTTGGCTTTTAGTCACTCTGTAAGGGTTTTGATTGGGCCCCTGATGGCATGCAACTAGACTTGCAGAGATCTAAGCACTTGTCCCTCTCAAGACAGAAGCAAGCCTTTGACATCATGGAAACCCCAAGTTTCTCTGTGTGACTGTCGAGCTGCTTCTCAAGAGAAGATGAGTTGCAGAGTCCCAGGATGACTGTGTTGCCTAGTCATTTGTGTGGGCCTGCTCAGGTGTTGAAGCTGATTTGACCTCTGACGGCTGTCATTTCACCCCTTGTTTCCACAGACTCCCAGATGGTATAGATGTTGAGCTTTGTACGGACTGATCAGAAGCCATAGGCTTCTGTGTTGATTTTAAGTTCATCCTTTTTTAAGTTAAGCATATTCTTTCAAAGTGATGTTGGTGGGATTTTTCAAAGCTTTATTGAAACTCTCAAGGGATTTTAAGAACATAT